>NC_091229.1:8059700-8208837 GCF_040958095.1 Procambarus clarkii
AGCCGAGGCTATTTGAACCACCCCACCGCCGGCACTCGGATAGTAATCTTGGGCATAGCATTTTACCAAATCACCTCATTCTTTGGGGCACACGTGAGGAACACAAATGCGAACAAGCCTGAATGGTCCCCAGGACAATATGCAACTGAAAACTCACACCCCAGAAGTGACTCGAACCTATACTCCCAGAAGCAACGCAACTGGTATGTACAAGACGCCTTAATCCACTTGACCATCACGACCGGACATAATGAGGTGATAGCCGAGGCTATTTGAACCACCCCACCGCCGGCACTCGGATAGTAATCTTGGGCATAGCATTTTACCAAATCACCTCATTCTTTGGGGCACACGTGAGGAACACAAATGCGAACAAGCCTGAATGGTCCCCAGGACAATATGCAACTGAAAACTCAAGTGGATTAAGATGGTCAAGTGGATTAAGGCGTCTTGTACATACCAGTTGCATTGCTTCTGGGAGTATGGGTTCGAGTCACTTCTGGGGTGTGAGTTTTCAGTTGCATATTGTCCTGGGGACCATTCAGGCTTGTTCGCATTTGTGTTCCTCACGTGTGCCCCAAAGAATGAGGTGATTTGGTAAAATGCTATGCCCAAGATTACTATCCGAGTGCCGGCGGTGGGTTGGTTCAAATAGCCTCGGCTATCACCTCATTATGTCCGGTCGTGATGGTCAAGTGGATTAAGGCGTCTTGTACATACCAGTTGCGTTGCTTCTGGGAGTATGGGTTCGAGTCACTTCTGGGGTGTGAGTTTTCAGTTATATATATATATATATATATATATATATATATATATATATATATATATATATATATATATATATATATATATATAGATTGTGACGGTAACGCGTTGGTGTTCGGCTGTTCAAAGCTAGGGGTATGGCCTCGTCACATAGTATTAAAAAAAAATAGAAAATCTGGAACTTCGTCTGTGGTAAGGTAAGGAGAAGACACACAAAACACA
This sequence comes from Procambarus clarkii, assembly GCF_040958095.1. Taxonomy (NCBI): domain Eukaryota; kingdom Metazoa; phylum Arthropoda; class Malacostraca; order Decapoda; family Cambaridae; genus Procambarus; species Procambarus clarkii. The sequence goes on from NC_091229.1 coordinate 8,060,688, forward strand.
AGTAAACTTTAACAATGGAATTTTAATTACGTTAAATAAACAAAACATGAATAAAATGGACAAACAAATTCGTATAATAAAATCAATCAATCAAAATAATAAGAATAATTAAATGACACAATGAAAAGTTACGTTAAGACAAAATAACAAGAAGTGCAATATACAAGTAAATGAAAGGTGCTGGAATATTGGCTTTAAGCTATCACCTCTCTTAGTACACGTACGCCAAAGCTTACGTCTAGCAGGGAGAAGTGTTAACTGTGTGAAAGCACGGAATATTCTGAGGACTGAGGTCGTGGCGGCCCCAGACATCAAGTAGTATGGGGGGGTGGAGTGCAGTTGCAGCCCGACCGGCGACCAATCAGAGGAGCCGGCAGCAAGACAGGTAGTTTGGCGGTTTGAGTCTGAGCAGGTGTCCCTGGCTGCATACGTTTTGCGCTCTGGCAAACCTTGCTGGTGTTGTTGTCGTTGTTGGACATTTCTTCCATAGTAGTTTTATATATTTGTTGCGACGTATTTGTGGAGGGAAGAGCAGGCTCAATCTCTTGAAGGAGATTATCGTCACAACTCTCCCCCGAAGCCTGCGGTTCTGGAAGAAGTACGTCGTTATGTGGTGGAGTAATAGATGGAGTCGCTTTTACTTCATAAACTCTGGAGAGATCATGGGCTAAGATGTTGTCGGAATCTTGGTATAGCGTGTCTCCAGGTGGATTTTCTGCAGTTAGCAAGCCCATAGTAGAAGACGTTGAGATGAGAAGTGGGCGTGCTGCAGGAGGTGTAGGGTGGTGTGGTCCATGTTGATGGTGGACCGAGCACTTTGCAGGTGTGGAGTGAAGTGCTGGAGCTTCAGGATGATGAAGAGTAGCTCCTTGCCAATTGTTCCGTAGTTCCTTGTAGCAGTAGTCGCTGACAGGTGTGTTCTCCTCGCCTCGTTGCTGCATCACGACACCACCAACGTCGGTACCACTGGCGTCGACATGGAGGATGAAGGGCTTATCTGAAGAGGTGAGAGTGGAATTAGAATAGGGCAAAGGAGCACGATTATTATCCTGAAAGCATTTGGGAAGATCATTAAGGATTTCGGAATTAGAAAGCTCTGACTCCTTGTCAGTGCTTTCGGGAGAAGAAGCTGGGAAGGTCTCACTGTGGATGTAGGGTTCTGTGAAGGTAGAACAGTTAATCAGGACAGTGGGAGGAGTACCATTATATTGCTTCAGGAGGTTGACGTGGCACAGCTGGGTCTTCCGCCGCCTATCTGGAGTCTCTATTACGTAGTTGTTATTATTCCTGCACTCTTTGACGCAGTAGGGTCCTGAAAACCTGTTTTGTAAAGGTGAACCTGGGATAGGGAAGTATGCAAGGACGAAGTCTCCCGGCTTAAATTTTCGTACTTTGCTGGTCTGGTCATAATGAGTCTTCATTCTCTCCTGGGCTTTCAATAGATTATCATGGGCAAAACGGTGGACTCTCTCTAGAATGTGTTGAAGGTTTTGAAGAAACTGGGGCACATTCTGATGCTCACTGAAGGTGGCATCTCGGAGAGAGTCTTTGAAAGCCTTAAGGGGAGTACGGCACTTACGGCCGTAGAGCATCTCATAAGGAGATACTCCTAGGGACTCATTGGGGAGACTTCTGAAAATACACATTATAAGGTCAATCTGCTTATCCCAATCCTTCGAGGTTTCACTACAAAACTTTTTCAAGAGTGCTTTGATAGTCTGATGACTACGTTCAAGAGAACCCTGTGAAGCAGGATGATAGGGGCTGGACAATACCTGTTTGATGTTGAACTCCTCCAGTGTCCTTTTGAAGAGATCACTGGTGAAGTTGGTACCACAGTCGCTCTGTATCTCCCTGGGAAATCCGTATTGAGTGAAGATCTTCAATAGATGTTTTACAACCGTAGCAGCCGTGATGTTCTTCACTGGAACTGCTATGGGAAATCTGGTGGTAGGACACAGGATGGTTAGGATGTAGGCGTTACCTGAACTGGTCCGAGGTAAAGGACCAACACAGTCTATTATGAGTCTGTGGAAAGGTTCCGCAGGCACCTGTATGGGAATCAGTGGCGCTCTGGGAATGGAGATGTTCGGTTTGCCTGCCATCTGACATGTATGACACTGTTTTACGTACTGTTTGACGTTATTTACCATACCTGGCCAGTAGTAGTCTTGACGAATTCCATGGTAAGTCTTGTTGAAGCCGTAGTGGGAGAGCGCTCCGTGGGCCAGGTGTAGAATAGTGGGCCGCAGGCTGGTGGGAATCACAAGTTGTTCGATGTTGGCCCAATCGTCCTCCTCCTTCAGTTTACTGGGTCTATATCTGCGGTAGAGCAAGTCGTTCTCTAGGAAGAACCCAGGAATACTGTCGGGTTGAGTCTCAGCCTTGAAAAACAATGGTGTTAAAGTAAGATCTTCCCTCTGCAACTTACGGAACTCCAACTTGGTCAGATGCGGGGGGGAGTTTCTGAGGGTCTTGAGGGACAGCAGTAGCAGTAGAGTCAGCTGGCTGTGGACGTGCGGCTTGTGCACGGGTTATCACGAGAACCGGAGGAGAAACTTCATCACTCTCTTGAACCTCTGCTGGAACATACTCTAGAATAGGGTTTATTGGCACAGAGTTACACACCTGGGGTTTGTCCATGACGATCAGGTTGGTCGGTTGCAGGTCTTCTGCCAAGTCGTTGCCTAGGAGAAGTTGCACTCCAGGCATGGGAAAAGGCTTTTCCCTGACGGCGACTTGGACTTCCCCGTTCACGTAGGGACAATCCAGGTGGACTCTGGCGAGAGGGTATGGAGTGGTAGCAGTGAGGTCAGTGATGAAGACAGTTTCTCCGGTGTAGGTGATGTTGGGCACAGCCGACTTCAAGATGATCGATTGAAGAGCCGCTGTGTCCCTCAAGATCTTCAATTTGAAACGTCCCTCCGGATTTGAACCGTTGGCAGAGACAGTTCCAGTATACAGGTGGTTACTGAAAAGAGAAAGATCATTAACATCAACACCAACATTCATCACAGGCTTACCGGACTTAGGAGGAGTTGGTTTGGGTTTTTGTTGGTCAGTGGTTCCCTTGTATTGAGACTTACCACACTTGTCTATGGTATGTCCATAGAGTCTACAATACTTGCAGTACAGTTGTGAACCAGCTTGATCGGGGCTCACTTTCTCGTAACTGTACCACGACTTCTTACTGGAGGATGGTTCGGGTGTCAGCCGGTGGATGAGGCTGTAAGTGTCAGCCGACTTAGCACACTTCAGGTAGTCGGTTTCTTCTTTATCTGCTAAGTAGAGGCGGACAGGAGGCGGCACACGTCTCAAGAATTCTTCAACAAGCATTAGGTTGACGAGTTCTGTAAAAGTAAAGACATGTGCTGCTTCCAGCCATTTCATGAAATACCTCCGTTTCGTGTTAGCAAACTCAAGGAAGGTAGTGGTACTTGCCTTCAGGTGGTCACGGAATTTCCTTCTATAACTTTCTGTGGAAAGTAGGTTGGCGTCCAACACTGCTTGTTTCAGAGTGTGGTAGTCATTCTCAGACGCCAAAGTACTGAGTGTGACTGCAGCTCTACCTGTAAGATGAACTCTGAGAAGTGTGGCCCATTGGTCGACAGGCCAACTGAGTTGATTAGCAAGGGTTTCAAAGGTGGTGAAGAACACATCAACTTCTGCTTCTACAAAGGAAGGCATTAACTTACTTGCATGTGATATATTAAAACTGACGGGAAGATTGGCAGTAGCTTGCTGGCGTTGAGCGAGGTGTGAAGTTTCCAACGTGTATTCTCGTTGACGACACTCTAGAGCCAGAGTCGCTTGTTGCTTATCATGTTCGCGTTGCATCTCCAACTCGCGTTGTTTGGTTTCAAGCTGTAAGCGTTCCCGCTCACGGAGTGTTTCAAGCTGTACTCGTTCCCGCTACTGGAGTAAGGCAATCTCACGTTCTTGTTCTTCTCTTCATATGGCAGCTGCTTCCCTTTGCTGCTCACGTTCAATCTTGGCCAGCTCTAGTTTGAGTTTCAGCGTTGCCAAATCAGTTTTATCTGCAATATAGTAAGTTTCATGAGTTTCAGAGTATCTTACCTTGCTCTAAATAGTAATCCAGCAACAGGTTGTATAGGTCATTTTTGTTGGCTTGGTAGGGAACTTCTAGTTGATACTCATGTGCAAGAGTTTGTAATTCAGTCCTCTTGGCACGACTTAAAGTCCCTATTTCACCTGCTGGATTTGCACGGAAAGCTTGGAGACGAAACATGGCGAAATTAGCAAATAAAGGTACACGAATATTCAATAGTGAATGTCAGAAACAGGACAACGTGGCAACTGGTACCTATCCTGTGAGATCTTTAACAATTAAAGTTAAGTAAAAGATGTTAAATGATTAAATTAAATCAAGGGCGCATGAAATCTTGTACCCGGTACTCATGTAAGAGGATAAGGGCAAGAAAATCCTACTAACAAATGAAACAGAGTTTCGAAAACAAATGAAACAGAAAATTGCCTCAAAAGTAAAATTGGTAGTCCAAGGATGTAGGCATACCTTGCCAAGTCTCTATAGGACATAAAGCAAGTTTTTCCTACTGAATTTAATATGATACTTACAGAATTAGCGAACTTTTGTGCTCAGAAAAAGTAAGCTAATTCCCTACCGTTGTATGTATCATCATCTCTGACTGACGTGTAGGGGTGCGAGGTGTCAACTGGTGACGAGAACTGCTGCTGAGGTCCCAATTCAGCAACTAAAGTTCGAGCTAGAGGAACTATGGCCCTCTTTGTCCTCCTACAGTCAGATTGCAGAAGATTGGGTACTCTTGACCCGGGGCAGACCACAGTACCAGGGTACCAATATGATGATCTGTCGGAATGAGAAATATCCAAGGGACAAAGATGGTAAACACGAGTAATAACACGGAGGGAGAGATGACCAATTAAGAGTATGACTGAGGCCTACAGTCACCACGTAATCCAAAGTTGTCTCACCTTCACCATATGTTACTCTCGTAATGCACAATACACCGCACCTTATAAAAAATGAAATTGAATATGAAAAATAGTAAAAGCTACGTTAACAAAGTTAAATACGATTACCATAAATTACCACTTGACACCAGTACCTGAGTGAAGCTCCTAGGACAGGCCCCCATATAATATGTGATGAAAGATGCTAGTCTCCGGAGGCAAGCGACACATATAAGTGCGATCAGGAAAAACAACAGAGTAGCCAACACCGTCCGCAGACTTAGACCCATCGGTGAAGACAGAAACGGAGCGGGAGTGAGAAGAAAAGTGCTCAAAGAAAAGGCATTTTAGAACCGTAGGAGGGGTAAAAGCTTTAGTGATACGGGTCAAGGATGTACAAAACCGCAGAAGAGGGACTCTCCACGGGGGCAAAGAAGGAACAACACGAGGAGAAACATTAGAAATACGAACGGAAAGAGAGTCCTGTAGGCGAGATAACCGGACAGAAAGAGGGAGGTGGTGAAGAGGAACAGGAACCGCAGGAGGGGTAAAAGTTAAAGCACGACAGAGGCGAGAGGAAGGATGTTGTAAGGACCGCGCAAGACAGCGAAGACAGTAGCGATCACGGCGGTCTTGGAGAGACAGGAAGCCAGTGTCAACATACAAGCTAAGGACGGGAGTCGAACGAAAGGCACCAGAACTGAGGCGCAACCCAGTATGGTGCAAAGCATCAAGATGGCGAAGAGTAGAAGGAGAAGCAGACGAGTAAGCAGGGCAACCATAATCGAGCTTAGACAGGACGAGAGAGGAATGTAAAGCAAGGAGAGTGCGCCTATCTTCCCCCCAAGAAGTATGGGACAAGACCCGAAGGAGGGTAACGGCCTTAGAGCACTCAACATGGAGGTAAGAGATATGGGGAGACCAAGACAAACGAGTGTCAAGGAATAACCCCAAAAGCTTCGCGGAATCTTTGTACTCAAGGGGATGACCATAAAGTGACAAAGAGGGACGAAAAACGACCCGTTTCCGCGTAAAAGTCATGGCACAAGTCTTAGAAGTAGAGAACTTGAAGCCATGATCGGTGGCCCAAGATGACACGGCATCAATTGCAAGTTGAAGCCGGCGCTGAAGGAGAGGCGAATCATCACCCTGACAGCAAAGGGTAAGATCATCGACATAGAGAGCGGAGAAGACACCTGAAGGAAGAGAGGAAAGAAGACCATTGAGGGCAACCAGAAAAAGAGTAGTGCTCAGAACACTACCCTGGGGCACACCTTCATATTGCTGAAAAGAGGCAGAGAGAGCGGTACCAAGGGGCACCCGAAAGGAACGACGAGAGAGGAAGCTGCGGAGAAAGAGAGGGAGATGACCACGAAGGCCAAAAGAATGAAGTTGAGATAGAATATGATACAGCCAAGTGGTGTCGTAAGCCTTTTCCAGGTCAAAAAGGACGGCAACAACGGAGGTCTTCGCAGCAAAAGCAGTACGAATATAGACCTCCAAGTTCACCAGGACATCTGTCGTGCTGCGGCACTTGCGGAAACCAAATTGAGAAGGAGAGAGGAGGTGATGGTGTTCCAGGAACCACATCAGACGAACGTTAACCATACGTTCAAAAAGTTTGCAGACACAACTTGTGAGGGCAATAGGGCGAAAGTCCTTAGGGGAAGTACCCAGAGACCCCCGGTTTGCGAACAGGGAGGACAACGGCATCGAGCCAGTCCTCAGGGACTGACGACGACTCCCAGATCCGATTATACAGACTCAGTAAATACAGAGACGTGCACGGAGGGAGATGGTGAAGCATCTCATAATGAATACCATCGGGGCCCGCCGCCGTAGAACCGCAGAGGGCCAGGGCAGAACGAAGTTTAGAGAGAGAGAAGGGATCATTATAGGGAAGCTGAAGACGAGTGCAGAAATCTAAAGGACGAGACTCAAGGACAGTTTTTTTTTTTTTTTTTTTTTTTTTTTTTTTTTTTTTTTTTTTTTTTTTTTTTTTTGAGATATATACAAGAGTTGTTACATTCTTGTACAGCCACTAGTACGCGTAGCGTTTCGGGCAAGTCCTTAATCCTATGGTCCCTGGAATACGATCCCCTGCCGCGAAGAATCGTTTTTTCATCCAAGTACACATTTTACTGTTGCGTTAAACAGAGGCTACAGTTAAGGAATTGCGCCCAGTAAATCCTCCCCGGCCAGGATACGAACCCATGACATAGCGCTCGCGGAACGCCAGGCGAGTGTCTTACCACTACACCACGGAGACTGCAAAGAAGAAGAAGTTTACGAAGTTTACGTTTACGAAGAAGGAAAGATTGGGGAAGATGAAGACCAGAGCTAACAGAAGAAAAGTGGGAACCCAGTACGGAAGCGACCTGCAACAGACCACCACAAGAGTATCATGGAGGTGAAGGACCGGTGAAACATCGGGAACGAACTTACCCGCTATCTTGCGGATACGCTTCCAGATCTGGGCCAGAGGAGTGTCGGACGTAATTGTTGAGACATAAGATGCCCAACATTCACGTTTAGCCGTAATATTTCTTTACGAAAGCGAGTGCGGTGGCCCTACGGGCCACCGCACTCGCTTTCCGAAAGAAAAGAAAAGAATCGGTCGTCTGCCTACGGTGGTGCCTCTTCCAGGCTGCACGCTTACAGCGAACAGCCCGAGCACAGTCCGCATTCCACCAGGGAACGCACTTCCGTGGACCCCGAGAAGAAGAGCGAGGAATAGAGCGGAGGGCAGCATTGAAGACAGTGTCATGAAAAAGGAGGAGAGCGTGAGAGAGAGGCAGAAGGGAGAGAGCAGCACTGAGGGTAAATAGGGTCCAGTCTGCCTTAGCAAACTGCCACCTAGGGAAAGAGAGGGAAGGGCGAAAAGAGAAAAAGGAAACAAGAATGGGGAAATGATCACTTCCAAGGAGGTCATCAAGAACCTGCCACGTGAAATTTAAGAGAAGAAGAGCAGAGAGAAAGATCAAGACAAGAAAGGGTGCGAGTCCGAGAGTCCAAATGAGTGGGCTCACCAGAATTCAGAAGAGACAGGGAAGAAGAGAGGAGAAACGGCTCAAGAAAGCAACCCCGGGTATTCGTCAGAACGTCACCCCAAAGAGAATGACGACAATTGAAGTCACCCAGCAGGAGCACAGGCTCCGGCAAGGAGTCTAGGAGGTGTTTCAAATCAGGAAGAGAAAGCAGGACACTCGGGGGGAGATAAATGGAACAAACTGTGTACCATTTCCCCACAAAGATACGAGCAGCAGAACAATGGAGAGGCGAAGGAAAAAGTAAAGGAACAAAGGGAACATCAGCACGAATCAAGAGAGCAGATGAATTAGAAGCCCCAGCAACGGTTGGGGGGGGGGGGGGAGAGAAAGGAATAGCCACGAAAACGACCAGTACGAGCACCAAGCATCGGCTCCTGGAGACAGACACAAAGTGGCGAAAACCTCGAAATCAGAAGATGGAGTTCGAGGAAATTGGCGTAATAACCTCGAACGTTCCATTGAAGAATAGACATCGACGAGAAGAGAAAGTTCAAAAACAGAGAACAAGGAAGAAACAAAGGCGAAAGAGCAACAGAGCATGTTAAAAAATATCAGGGTCGGGATCAGGATCAGCAAAGTCATAGTTAGGGGGCATGGGTAAACTGAGCAAAGACGGAGGGAAGGAGGCGGGAGAACAGACCAGAGGTGGGCGGGCGGGGTCCGGAGGAGGAGACAACGGAGGGGAGCAGTCAAGGACAGCAGCAGGAAGAGGGGGGGGGGGTAGAAAGAGGGAAGCGCACCTCAGCAAGGGCAGCAACCGAGAGGGAAGCGGGGGCTAAAGAAACCTCCATAGCAGGAACAGGGGGCGCAACCACCGAAATGGGAGGGGAAGAAGCGAGAGAGGCAGAAGTAGGGGCCGAGGAAGAAAGCAAAACCTTTTTACCCGCCAGGGAGGAGGAAGGAGAGAAGCCAGGCTTACGCTTCTGACTTAAAGAGACAGGTGTCCCAGCAACCATGTACTGGGCAACGGATTCTAGCGTCTCAACAGGAGAAGCTGAACGAGAGCACACATGACGGCCGTTTGGAGAGCGATGGACATCAGCCCGCATCGACAGGCGGCGGGGAGAGTCAAGAGACGGAGGGGAAGGATGGGAAGGAGGAACAGAGGGAGACGAGGAAGAAGACACAGGAGACAAGACAGACCGAGTAGAAAGAAGGGGAACCCCAGACAGAGGACCAGGAGGTGGATCCTTCGGGAGAGAACCCAAAGGAACAGAGGAGAGGGCAGTGGGCGTATCAGGGTCCAAGGCCCGGAAACGGTTGTGAGTCTGAGGAAGGTGGGAAGGACGAGGAGAGGAAGAGCGCAACACGCGAGCATAAGAGATATTAGCATAAGGCGAGAGCCGGCGAACCTGGCGTCTCACCTCAGGAAATGATAAACGCTCCCGGTGCTTCAAGTTGAGGACGGCTGCCTCAAGCTTGTAATGGACACACGCACGGGAGAAGGTAGGATGGGCCTCACCGCAGTTGAGGCAACGAGCCTGGGGAGAAGTGCACTCCGACTTAGAGTGACCTTCGCCACCACACAAAGGACAGAGAGAGACAGTCCCGGAGCAGCGGAGGGCACCATGCCCAAACCTCCAGCACTTGTTACAGAGCCGAGGAGAAGGAATGTACTCCTGGACAGAGCACCTGGCACCAGCAAGAATGACAGAGGGTGGAAGGGTCCTACCATCAAAGGTAATCTTCACAACCTGGAGGGGTTGACGGCGACTACCACAAGGGGGACGAGTAAACTTGTCCAGCTGGAGAATAGAATGGCCCTGGGCAGCTAGGATATGTCGAATATCGTCGTGGCAGTCGCACAGGTCCCGAACACCGGTCGCAACATGGGGCGGAAGCAGAATAGTGCCAACACTGGCATTCAACTGAGCGTTCCTCGAGACCCGAACAGGGGTCTCGCCAAGGCAGGATAAGGCAGCCAAGCAGGAAGCAGCATCCCGAGAAGGAGCAGCAACGACATGTGTACCGAGACGAGTGGGGTTGAAAGTAATGGAGGCATCCACGGAATCAACGAGGTGTCGATAGAGGGAGAAATCGTCAGGAGGCGCAGAATCAAGAGGGAGGAGATCAAAATATTTGGCCCACGAAGCGGGACCAAACAAGGCTTGATAGGTAGCAGAACTGGAAGGAATCGAGCGAGGGCGGCCGTGACGAGGACGGCGGTGAGAACCCCCAGAGAGAGAGGGGTTAAAAGGTGTATTAGTTACAATTAGAGATGGAGCCGCGCCAGGGGACGAGGTAGTCACCACTGGGGGCTTGGTCACTACCCAAGTGGTGACTACCTCGTCCCCTGGCGCGGCTCCATCTCTAGTTGTAACTACTACACCTTTTAACCCCTCTCTCTCTGGGGGTTCTCACCGCCGTCCTCGTCACGGCCGCCCTCGCTCGATTCCTTCCAGTTCTGCTACCTATCAAGCCTTGTTTGGTCCCGCTTCGTGGGCAAATATTTTGATCTCCTCCCTCTTGATTCTGCGCCTCCTGACGATTTCTCCCTCCATCGACATCTCGTTGATTCCATGGGTGCCTCCATTACTTTCAACCCCACTCGTCTCGGTACACGTGTCGTTGCTGCTCCTTCTCTGGACCCAACCACAGAGGAGGGAGGGGAGCCAGCGGAAGGAGTCAGAGAGAGCAAAGGAGGAGCAAGGTCGGGGCCCAATGCAGCGGAGGCTACAGAGCCCGGTCTTCCAACACGGATCGACTCGGGGCCTTGGTCGCCCACCCCACGAGCCTGAGAAGGTAAAGCAGAAACAGTCGAAACAGGGGTTATCAACATTACGAAAAGGAATATTCATTCACGAATGTGCCCCCACACCCACCATGGAGCCACAATTAGAGACAGGACACCCAACAAGAAGCTATCGCCGATCATGCCGGGGCCTCCTAGGGGGTGCGTCGTGAGTATTCGCCCCACAAACGCCACCTTAAGAACCGACAGTCCGTCGAGATCGGGTTCAGTGACGAAAGGGGGATTGACAATAAAAGGTTCCCCTCACTCTCGACGTCGAGTACTACAGTTCTACGGGTGCAAGAGTATGCCTCCTCAAGCACCCGGGCGTCAAAATAGAAGAAGTCCAAGGGAAGAACCAGAACAAGCAAAAGGTCGGCAGGAAACGGCAAACAGATAGGAGAAGAGGGGGGAGAAAAACGAAACAGAAGGAAAAGGAAAAGGTGCTCAGCATAATTAGAGAGGATGGCAGCAGGAGCACAAGGCTAGAAAAGGACAGAGGACTGTCCCAAGGAGCATCACACTCCGGCAGCCGCCCACTAAGCCCCCCTCACGGCAACAACGAGCTGAGCGGGGAGGGGGGTAACTGGCCAGAAATTATTAGTTAATATTTAGAGGCTCGTTTGCGTCCTAACCGGTTCGCCCTATATCTACTTAACATTAACTGGCCAGAAATGATTAGATAAACAGGTTTGGCTAAGACACTTCCCTTGTTTATGCTGACTGCATGTTGTTGGTAGAGCACTAATTTGATCTCCATAACACTTCGTCCAAGAGAATTATAGGAGCTGAATTGGCTCCTGCCACTATGGTCTTAAACAATGGCTGACCTCCTCACCACTGACGCCTTGGCTCTCCTTTTCCAGATGTGATAGAAGGGTCACATTTACTCTATTTTGATACTAATAATTAAGTTAATTCAAATGAGATGTTTTTTATGATGTAATAAGTCCAAAGACTACTGTATTTAAGAATAATTCCCAACAGAATAGCTGGTGAATTTATAGTACTATGTGGCAATAATATCCCGTTTTCTATTGACGGAAAATTCCACTACAAGCTACATTTTCTATGGGTTAACTTGTGTAAACAACGGCAGCAGCAATATTATCTGCCTATTGTATTGACATCTGGTGTTTCATCACCACCAGCAATAGCAGCACAGACTGTTTCATCACCAGCAGCAGCAGCACAGACTGTTTCATCACCAGCAGCAGCAGCACAGACTGTTTCATCACCAGCAGCAGCAGCACAGACTGTTTCATCACCAGCAGCAGCAGCACAGACTGTTTCATCACCAGCAGCAGCAGCACAGACTGTTTCATCACCACCAGCAGCTGCAGCACCGGATGTGTTATCACCAGCAGCAACTGCAGCACGGGATGTGTTATCACCAGCAGCAACTGCAGCACGGGATGTGTTATCACCAGCAGCAGCTGCAGCACCTGGTGTTTTATCACCATCAGCAGTACAGGGTGTTTCCTCACTCCCAACAGCAGTAGCACCAACTGTTTCATCAACAGCAGCACCGACTGTTTCATCACCAGCAGCAGCACCTGGTGTTTTATCACCATAAGCAGCTGCACCGGGTGTTATCACCAGCAAACAGAAATAAAATAAAACAAAATTGAATGCTTTAATATACTGATAAGGGTGTTCATATATTTAATACATACATAAAAGGAATGTGGTTTTATTTATATGTATATGAAAGGAATATACTTTTATTTACTATAATATTGCTTAATGTCTCCTGTTTTTCACTCATCTGATTCATGGGAAGAATACGTCTCGGTGGGAATTCCACCTTCACGGAAATGCCACTACTCGGTTGCCGATTTCCTTCACGACACTACACCAAGAACCTCCAATGATAGCACCACAAAGACAACACGACGTCAGACCACCAAAACCGACAAGCAGCAGACGAAGACCAAACATCAGAGTTTGCTGCGATCATCAAGAAAAAAGGAGACCATTGACGAAATGAACTAACATCAATACCGGCTATCAACCTTCAACTGCCAGCTGCTTAGGAGCCTAGTCCCCTGTGTGTACTGCAAATGACGTCCCACTCAACTCTACTCAAGATCAAATCCGCGGTGATTGTGAAACCGATCTTTCATCTCCCCTCATCACCTCGTCTCCAGTTCCTCGCTCAAGATTTCTGCATCCTCGCCCTGTTCTTCCAACCCCTGCTTGCCAGCTCTATGGACATTTTGAAGTTTCAAGTTTGCATATTGAAAACGCATAATATGAGTGTCATTAAAAATGTATTCACTGAAGTCTGAAATGTAGACAAATAACATCAAGAATTTTTTTTAAACATGTTTAGAGGAAAATATTTGAAACAAACTTATACATATTATAAAATTATTTTCCATCCATCTGTTGTTTGAGGCTTTCAACACTTGAGGCCAACTAAAATAAAAAGAAAATTCTAATCTATACGGCAAATACATTGATATTCGTTTTTTTCTCTCATTCGTTCATTAATAAAACACAAATCATAAAGATGGGATTTCCACCATGCTATCATTGTAAAAAATAAAACTTGAAATGTATTAAATCAGCTTCAAGTCTCAGTAATATATTAACTTTAAAGATGAAACACTGATTATTAAGGTAAACACTAGGTGAACACATGGAAGTTAACAGGTCTAGGTGAACACTTCTAGGTGAAATCTAGATGTGAACACATTGGGTGAACACACAAGGGGAACACATTTGAGGTGACAATCTTGACTATAAACCACATACTCAAAAAATTATTGATTTATTATACAAATGCAGCGTTCAAAACAGCGTTGATATAACTAAGAATTAGTGAGAACGTTATTGTTACGGTTACTATGGGTCGCAACCGGGTTCTTTGCTGGAGGAACCAAAGTACTCGTATCCGACCCCAAGTCGGTAGTGGCTTTCAAGGAGTAGGCTTGGTAATGCAAGTAAAAAAACAAGGGGGGGTGTTGAATGGAATACAACACTTCATCCTTTATCAATATATTCACATATCACTTTCCCATCACCTTAAATAAAATCATAAACGAAGTATTGCTGCACTGATATATACACGCGTCGCTCTCATAGGATGCTAAGCGCTCCTCGATGCTCATGCAATGCAGCCTTGTCAACTTCCGTGTTTCCTCAATACACAGTACCGTCCTCAACCAGTACTAGGAAACACCAACGAGTCTAACCCTAGCCATGGGCCAGCCTATCTACAGTCTCACTAGGTGCTCCTTGTGAACGCCTACAATCACTCTCCAGCTTGGTGCTGGCAGAGAACATCAGCCTCTCGCTGCTGGGCCTCTGCACGAACAAATACAAGGGTAGCGAACCTCTGTCAAGAGTTTCTTGCATGTTGTATGTCAATGTCAGTTACACTCCTACAGTTACACTTACACTGTACAGTTACACTTACAATGCTAGTTACACTCCTCCGTAGCACCTCACTGTGGGTCGTCTCTTCCTCTAGCCAGTCCCGGGATACGCCAAACTCTGTCACTGTCACTTCACAGGCACACAGCATATACTACTTAGTTCCTCTTCGGCGGCGGTTCACTGCTCACGTAAAGCAGAATGGAGTAGAGAGATAACAGCTTGCCCTGGGTAGATTGACTGTCTCCGTACCCCTGCGACCGTACGTCGCCTCTGTGGATACAGACACGTCATCAGTAAACTGGCCGGTACTTATGGAACTTGGACATGCCACTTACGGACATTGACATTGACATACAACTTCTATCACGATAGATGGCGCTGATTTCCAGGCGCCACCTCACCTGAGGTCAGATACAGCGACTCTTTGGGCTGACCAGGGCAGAAATCTAGCGTCTCTTGCAGGTATCATACTGCCACCACCAGATGGCGTCGTCCATTTAGTGGGGGTTTAGGGAGCAGACTCACAGATGGCGTTGACGTTGCTACTCCATTCTCCAACGATGGAGTCGTAACAGTTATACAATTCAATTTGCTTTAATTTCTTTAGATCTATCATGTTAACAAAACAAATTTTGATTAGATCACCCGATGGTCGAAGTGGTTGGACACCGCTCCATCAACTCGTCCTCATATATCCCAGCTCATTCTAATATCTCTTCCAAGTGCTATATAATCATTCTCGAGTAGTACTTTCACCTTATTATTACCTAACCTTATCTCACTTTTGCACTAAGATGTTTTATCCTTACTGATTTTTGTTTTCATCATGCCTCATATGTCACTTGATGATGTATGATGAGGTGGATTAATGTTTAAGCTCTCACCTAGACTGCGTGAGCGAAGTCACCACCGCTCAAGAGCGGGGGCCGGACGAGATCCATCCCAGGCACAAGGGAACCTCGCACGAGGACCTCAATCCAGCACCATCGGCCGTGTGGTAGAGCCGCTCCCGCCATGTCCAACAGAGCTCAGCTCTGTTGGTTACCGGCTCACCCGCAATCGAGGCCGGGCCAATCCACCAACGCATCTTATCTTAGAGAGCCGGTAGCAGGGCCGCTGCCCTTGCCGTTGGGTCAGCCGACTCCAACAGATTGCTGAAACGCTTGATCTTATGTAGCCGGATTGACGAGGCAAATTCGGGCATCCCAAGACCACCGTCCTTCCAGTCAGTGTAGAAGAACGCATTCGGTGTGTCATGCAGTAGACGGAGCCAACTACGAATAGCCTGCCTCATCCTCTGGTCGAAACTTGCTAGCTGAGTCCTAAACACCACACCCAGAATCAGAATGTGGTTTATTTTAGGAATGAGGTGGTGCTTCAGCACGTATAACCTCTGTTGGGGTTTGAAGGGGGCCTGCATGATATTATATCCCCCTCCTCAAACATAGAGCCATAGGAGAGGCCCCTGCCACTGGCACCAACGAAAATACTCAGGTATTTGTACTCGTCAGTGATGCCAATAGAATCCATGACAGCGCCCTCGACGTGGAACTTCGTTTGCGAGGTGAGATACTACTTCTTGCATTTTCCATTGATCTGCAAGCTCAATGATCAGCACTTTCTCGCGTTGACCTTCAAGCCAGCGTCACTCAACGTGTCACATATAGTATCTATAAATGTCTGAAGGCCAGCCGGCGTTTCCGCCGCCACGACCAAATTGTCAACAAACGCTAGTACTGACACCTTTTCCTCCCCCAGACGAATCCCCAGCTCCAGTTTCTTCGCATTGGTGATTGCTTCATCAATCACTAAATTGAAAAGAAATGGGGACAAGGGATCTCTCTGTTTAACTCCCCTAGTCACAAGGATTACCCTCGATTTCTCCTTCAGGTTGGTTACAACAGTCGAGGCGCCATCATAGCCCGACATAATATAATCCCTAAGAGGCTTAGGGATTCCCTTGCGCTCCATGGCCGCATGAGAGACGCTATCAAAGGCCTTTTCCATGTCGAGGAACGCAAGGTGCCCGGGATGTTTCAGCGCTCGGGCCTCAGCCAGAAGGGCATCTAAGATCGCCAGGTTTTCAGCACATCCATCCACAGGGATGAACGCCTTCTGCCTCCTGTTGATCCTGATAGCTTGAGAAACTCGGCTGTACTATAAAAACTAGTACTATATAATATCTAGTAATAAAATAACTAATACTATAATATTACCACAATTACCTTATCTATTGCTATATTATTACATAATTTAGTGAAAATACGTAATTTGTATGCCTTTGAGAATATATTCACAGTTGTCTTCATTGTTGAGAAATAATGTCAAGAAAATCCTTGACAAAGTTTAGTGCAAGAATTTAAAACTTGTAAGTTTGTACATCCCATTCTCCTGTTTAGATACTAGTTTTTCTAACATAGTACAAAGATTTACATACTAAGCAATCAGATGGTAGAATTTTGTAATATTCACTTTATAGACTGCGAAAAAATTAATGCAAAAAAAATATATATTCCTAGGCCTAGTATAGCACTCATATGTACTATAATAGGCTTCATGGAGATATCGTGTATTAGGCCTAGGGAGGGTAGGTTAGGTTAGTTTAGTTTGTCTTTGCAACACAAATAGAAAATCTATTTCTGGTTCGTCCAATTTCAATAGCACCGATTTCATCTTTTTAATTGTGTTTTACGTCGGTATAAGTACTATTGTCGTCATCGTTACTATAAGTACTACCAAAGCATGGAGATAGGCTTGTATAAACACTAAAGTCATGTTTCATCGATCTGGGTTTTTTTTCTGGGTTTTAAACACTTTGACCATCAAAAAGAGAAATCCTAATCTGATCTATAAGTCAAATATACTGAAAAATCTCTTTTTTTTCTAATAATTCAATTGGGATTCCTTCCATGCAATCATTAATAAAACAAACATGATCAGTACAAAATCAGCTTAACCCTTAAACCGCTATGGGTCTAAATGGAATTAACACCCACACGAGCAACAAAAAAAAAAAAAAAAAACAATCTTTTTAATCTCTTTATTTGTGTTCCCTGAGCACAGGAAAAATAATAAAAAAAATTTAATTACACTTACCGTGGACGTAAATGACCCGAGAAGATCGTCGATGACGTCACGCCTGATTTTTGCTGAACAGCTGAGCGCCCGGGGTGAGTCAGGCGCGACGGAGGAGGAGCGCGAGTTGTCGCGAATTTATTTTCGCGATATTATTTACAGTATCTATGGTGTATTTTACACCCATTTTTTTCACTGGTGTGGTTCAATATGTTCTCACAAGATGATTTATAAACATAAAAATGTTGTCAATGTATATTATATCCACATATTAGTGTCACAAGTATTTACACAAAAATGTCTTATTTCACAATAAAATATACTATTTCTTATGATTTATTTCCACTATATACATTCACTCATTCTGTATTTACATGTTTTGGCACCAGTCTTGGACATTTAGAAGTCATCAAGACTGTGATACTCGTTGAAACATCGGACATGGCACAGAGGGACCTGACACGCTGTGCACCAAGTCATCACCATTTTTCTTTTCTTTTCCCTCTTGGTTGTTGACCAGCATACTACACACGCACGCTGGCCTACTGCACGCTTTCCAGTTGGTGGTAAAAACCTGAGATTGTGTGTCAAAAAGGCATCCCTGTAAGCGAGCCTGGGTGTTGGAGCATGGTGCAATACCGAGTTCAGAATGGGCCTCTGTACACCAGGAATTACTTTGCCAAACTTCTGTAGTAATTGTGTTACTACAGTAAAATTGAATGCACGGAAATTATGTTTACCACCTGTTTTGACAAGATACATATTGTAACTGTTCAGCATTGTTACGTCAACGAGGTGGAAAAACATTTTCTTGGTACACTTCACTGTTTTCCGTACACACTCCACTGCCCCCACCATCATATCACATTTATCCACCAAACGCATATTGATGTTATAGTCCAAGACACAATCTGGCTTATAGATTATTTCTCTGGTGGTTCTGTTCACCTTGCCACTGTCCAGCATTGTTCCAGCATGAATGGTGGTCAACATGTTCACTTCACGCCTGTCTTTCCACCGCACTGAAAGTATTCCACCTGTTTTTCTGAGCTCGCAATCACCAACCTGCATAGCACCTGGAAACACTGGCATTTTCCTTTGTTTTGCCTTCACTGTGCCACACACTCCAGTTCTATTATCAAGCAAGAACCTAGTTAGCAAGGGACTGGTATAATAGTTGTCTGTGTATAATATGTGGCCCTTGTTCAGATATGGTGCAAGCAGTGACTTCACAACACTACCTGACAAGCCATGTTGGTCATTAGCAGGAATGTCTACATTTGTACCCGTTTACATGATCATATGTAACTCAATTCCTGTTTCACAGTCACAGAGTGCAAAGAATTTCAATCCAAATCGGTGGCGTTTGGAGGGAATATACTGCTTGAAGGCAAGACGTCCTTTGAAAAGCACAAGGGATTCGTCAATCACAAGCTTCTGAGCTGGTACGTAGAAATCCCTGTACTTTCCGATAAGTTCATTCAGTACGTGCCTTACCTTCCAAAGCCTATCATCATCATTCCTGCCTTCATCATTTGCAAAGTGAAGACACCTGAGGATTATCGCAAATCGGTCTCGAGACATATATTTGCCGAACATTGGTGTTGGAACAGTATGGTCTTTGCTCCAGTAATGGTCGATTATGCGTTCGACACAATGTTTCATCAACATACACAGTGCCAAAAACACATACATTTCACCTACAGTCGTATCTTTCCATCGCTGCAAACGTGAAATACCGGATAACTCCTCCTCATCAATGAGATCACTCACATATTTGTTCGTCTCATGAACAAGATGTTCCATTAGTGGCTCATCAAAATATGCAGTAAAATAGTCCATTTCACACATATCTGCACCTTTATCTGGGAAAATGTCTGTAATTCCAACCTCCGAATTATCAAAAACAGGAATTTACGGAACAAAATCTGTCCCATCACTCCACACAAAAACACCGGGTGTCTTTCTAGAGCCAATAGCGGCACCACGGCGAGGAAACCGTGTACTAGGAGCTGAAGCAGGTCTAGGAACAGTAGGGGCGGGCAGGGATGGTGATGGAAAATTCCTCAATGTTGAGGGGTCTTTGTTCATGTGGTGCCATGCGGTGCCGCATGGCTTGGCCAGATGCTGCTGACGCGACAAATTGTCGCTTGGCAACACCACACACTCCTCCACTGGCACTAGCGAAACTATTTTCCGATTCTAAGTCACTAAAACCGGAAAATGATTCACCTTCTTCAGAATCGTCGAGCAAAACATCAATATCTTTCAAGGGAGCACATGAACTGTGTGGTCTTGCACAAATTGGGGTGGAGTGAGGGCGAGGAGGCATGGGCGAGATGCTAGGCCTAGCCCTGGTGGAGCCAGCATGTTCACACTCGTCGTCGGTCGTATCCACCTCTGAGGGCTGTGTGTAGTCATGATCAAAGTCTGAGTCGTCTATATCAGACTCATCACCATCCGGGAACAAATTACGAGTAATTTCGTTCTCGGTCAAAGGTTGCGAGGAACGTCTCGCTGAGCGGGGTCGGTCGTCGGAACGTGATGCGCTCGCCATGGTGTCCGCCGGGTAACTGAGCTCTGTACACAAATGGGACCCACGCTGGATTTTTTTCCCAGGCGGGGTTTGTTTATGTTCGGTCGAGGCTCGCGAATGACTACCCCTATCCCACGCAGGGCGTTTAAATTATAGCGCTAGACACGAAATCATATATAAATGATGTGCGCGGTTTCGGTTTTGTCACTGATATCATTTATATATGATGTGCGGGGTTTGAGGGTTAAGGGGTCAGTAATACATCTAGGTGAGTACATCTAGGTGAACATCATCATGGTGGCAATAAAAAACCTGTGCACAAATAACTAATTTATTAGATAAATACCAAGTAAAATAACGAATTATATTCCTTAAAGAACTGGCGAGAACCACTGTGTACATTTCACTTTGCTTAAATTTATTAGATCTGTGTTGCTTATGAAATACGTTTATGTTTGATCCCCAATGGTCCAAGTGATTGGACACCATTACGCCACTCCGTCCTCTGGCTTCTTGCAGATTCCGCGTTCGATCCCTAATGTTCCAAGAGGTAGCTTTCCATTCCTTCACTTCGTCCTTATATATTTCAGATGATCTTCATATCTCTTCCAAGTACTTTAAAATCATATTGTCCTAGTACTTTCACCTCATAATTAACTTACCTTACCTTGCTTCATCACAGAGATTCTTTTCCTTCCTGATTTTGTCTTGTCAGGCCTCGAAGGTCAATTGATGATGTATGATGAAGTGGATGAATGTATGACTGCTGAGTTCTTCAATAAATAGGAAGCGTCGTGATTTGACTGGGAGGTCGGACCCGGTGTTCACTCGGCCACCAGTTCGAACTTTTTGTTGAGCGGTAGAACATCCTTTTTTCAATATATTGGCAACAAAATACTCTAGTATTAATTTAAGACTATTTTTCATCTATTTAATCAATTTGTACATGTTCAATCACGTTTTAATTAAAATTTATGCAAGTTTTATATTTTCTCTTTTATCACATTATCTTTATTTGTTGAGCCATCATTTATTTGTTAATCCAATCACCCTTTTCTAGATATTTAATCATGCATATTTTTCTGTTTTATGCCTTTATTAATTATTCAATCGCATATTAATATTTTTTGTCCCCAGTTCGAACTCTCTCAGTGCATCTTATTTTTTTAGTAAATAAATAATAGATCATTTTTAATTATTCAATCGCAGTTTTCATCTATTAAATCACATTTTAAATGTTCAATCACTTTTAAATGGTCATTTACAAACACTTTAATATGCCTATTTGCATCTTTAAAGCGCATGACCCAGCAGCAAGGAATCAAGCCTTCACGATAAAATATATCCAGGATCTGATTCGTGATCAGATATACAAGGCAGAGAATGAAATCAAAGACAACAAAACGCAACTACTTCATGCTACAAACGAGTGGAGAAATAGCAACATCGACGAAAGTATCCGTACCCGCATTGAACAACACCTCGACATCCTCACAGACCGACATCACCTCAGCACTGAAACAAGGATTATCAAGAAACTAACAACATTATATGGAGGACCTATGGCAATTCCACGACCAAGAGATGGCTTCCTGAACCTTGCAGGAATTAACCTCACTGAGGACCAAGTCACTATCCTAAATCTGGGCATAAACTGTCACGTTATGTCCAGACCGAGTGAGATGGCCCGGAAAGTAGAGTTGGAAATTCTGTTGGACAACATATTCGACCTCGAGACACAAAAGAAGGTCACTACCAAAGATACCTTACAAGCAGAACTTATTGCAGAAGGAGGAAAGAATCGAGGCAATTACAGAAGCACCATACTGTCCCCCGAGCTCAAAGCGGCAGCTAAAAGCCTTCGTGAGAACAAGGAGATAGTTGTCAGGAGAGGTGACAAGTCGCCAATATATGTCATTCTTAAAAAAGACGAATATCTGGCGAAAATGAACCTCATACTCTCTGACCAAACTAAGTTCCAAAGGGTAACGAAGGACACTACAGCCGAATTGAAAGCAAAGGCCAACAAACTGATCGAAACTGTGAACGCCAAGAAATCCGGACTCCACCTGCCAAAGATCATTGGGGAATATAAACCTGGATATGCGTATGGAAATGTCAAGACACACAAGCCTGGAAACCCACTTCGGCCAATCATTAGCCAGATACCCACACCCACGTACAGACTGGCGAAGCGACTCAACGGCCTGCTGACTCCTTATGTTCCTTGCGCCTTCAGCCTGAAGTCTCCAAAGGAATTTGTTGACTTACTGCGGGGCACACGGGCCACAGGGATAAGAGCCTCGTTGGACGTAGAATCGCTGTTTACCAACGTACCTGTGGACGAGACAATCGGGATGATAGCCGACAGAGTGTATCGTAATCCAGCCTGTACTCCTCTTGACATACCAGAAAATATTCTGAGGTAACTACTCCAAGCTTGTACTAAAGAGGCACCCTTCTTGAGCCCAGATGGGCACATGTATAAGCAAGTAGATGGGGTCGCCATGGGTTCTCCCCTAGGTGTCCTGTTTGCAAACTTCTACATGGGTACCATCGAGCAAAAAGTCTTAGTCGACATGAACTTGAAACCGGCCATATACTGCAGGTATGTTGACGACATTTTTACACAGGTACCTAATGTCAGACATCTGCAGGAGCTGAAGGAGGCATTTGAGCAGAGTTCCGTGCTGCGTTTCACTTACGAGATGGAAAAGGATGGGAAGCTGCCCTTTCTAGATGTAACAGTCATGGAAAAGAGCGGAGGTTTCCACACTGCAGTCTACACTAAGGAAACGAACATAGGAATGTGCCTAAATGCCAACAGCGACTGCCCAGACAGGTACAAGAGGAGTGTTGTTAACGCATATGTCGACCGTGCTCTCAGCCACAGCTCAGAATGGAAGCAAGTCGACGAAGAACTCTGTAGGGTAAGGCAGGTCTTAGTCAACAACGGCTTCTCCAATAGCTTCGTCGAAGACATCATAAGAAGGAAAGTGAAACGCCATGCAACCTCTGAAGAGACAACTAACACAACACCTATACCCCCTATTAGACTATTTTACAGGAACTTCTTTTCCACAGCTCATAAAACGGAGGAAAGGGTCCTGAAAGATATTGTTAATAGAAACGTTATCCCTACAGACAAAAATCAGAGGATACAACTGACGATTTACTATAAAGCCAGAAAAACGGCCAGCCTACTCATGAGAAACTCTCCAGACACAAAGCAGAACGCTTTAAAAGAGACCAACGTCGTCTATGCCTTCAAATGCCCACTTGGGGACTGTAAGCTCCAAAAAACCCAGTATATAGGCAAGACAACAACATCTCTTTCTAGGCGTTTAACGATGCATAAGCAACAGGGCTCGATTAAGGAACATATAATCTCTTCCCACAACCAAACCATCGCCAGAGAAATCCTAGTAAACAACACAGAAATCATCGATAGATACAGCGATAGCAGACTGCTTGACGTTTGCGAGGCACTGCACATTTAGAAGTCAACACCAGCAATCAACAGCCAATAATTGCACAACTATATTCTACCCACCTAAAGACCCCGCTCCAATATAGAAGCATCAAGAAATATGGACCAATAGGCTTTCTACAATCACTTCCATTTCAATACCCATTGTTTCGTGTTCTGTCTGATGTTGATGAAATTATTACCCTATTAAATACCACCTCACCCCATCCACCTCACTCAAATGTAGATATAAACAAATCGGAGGTATGTAAGTTCTATTCAGTTGTGTATGTGTAAAGTCTTTGTAAATGTAATAAGTTTTACGAAACGCGCTCAAGTGTCGCGTCAGACTAGAAATAAAAATGAATTTTGGAGAATTTATTTTTGAATTACCTCCAACAGTGAAAAGAATTGTACGAAACATTGAGAAAATTCGTGTTAGAATTATTAATCTTACTTTTTCGGTCATATTTAAATATATATATATATATATATATATATATATATATATATATTGTGACGATAATCTCCTTCAAGAGATTGAGCCTGCTCTTCCCTCCACAATCACGTCGTTGAAAATATATAAAACTACTAGGGAAGAAATGTCCAACAACGACAACAACATCTCCAAGGTTTGCCAGAGCGCAAAACGTTGCAGCCAGAGACACCTGTTCAGACTCAAACCGCCAAACTACCTGTTGATCGCTACCGGCTCCGCTGATTGGTCGCCGGCCTGGCTGCAACTGCACTCCACCCCCCCATACTACTTGATGTCTGGGGTCGCCACGACCTCAGACCTCAGAATGTTCAGTGCTTTCGTGGTTACCACTCCTCCCGGCTAGACGTTAGCGTGTACTGAGAGAGGAGGTAGCTTAAAGCCAATATTCCAGCACCTCCCTTTAATTTTGTGTTGCACTTCTTGTTATTTTATCTTAACGTAACTTTTCATTGTGTCATTTAATTATTCTTATTATTTTGATTGATTGATTTTATTATAAGAATTTGTTTGTCCATTTTTTCATGTTTTGATTTATTTAACGTAATTAAAATTTCATTGTTAAAATTTACTTGTGTTTTGTGTGTCTTCTCCTTACCTTACCACAGACGAAGTTCCAGTTTTTCTATTTTTTTTTATAACTATGTGACGAGGCCATACCCCTAGCCTTAAACAGCCGAACACCAACGCGTTACCGTCACAAGTTATATGGGGGCCTGTCCTAGGAGCTTCACTCAGGTACTGGTGCCAAGTGGTAATTTATGGTAAGCGTATTTAACTTTGTTAACGTAGCTTTACTATTTTTCATATTCAATTTCATTTTTTATAAGGTGCGGTGTATTGTGCATTACGAGAGTAACATATAGTGAAGGTGAGACAACTTTGGATTACGTGGTGACTGTAGGCCTCAGTCATACTCTTAATTGGTCATCTCTCCCTCCGTGTTATTACTCGTGTTTACCATCTATGTCCCTTGAATATTTCTCATTTCTGACAGATCATCATATTGGTACCCTGGTACTGTGGTCTGCCCCGGGTCAAGAGTACCCAATCTTCTGCAATCTGACTGTAGGAGGACAAAGAGGGCCATAGTTCCTCTAGCTCGAACTTTAGTTGCTGAATTGGGACCTCAGCAGCAGTTCTCGTCACCAGTTGACACCTCGCACCCCTACACGTCAGTCAGAGATGATGATACATACAACGGTAGGGAATTAGCTTACTTTTCAGAGCACAAAAGTTCGCTGATTCTGTAAGTATCATATTAAATTCAGTAGGAAAAACTTGCTTTATGTCCTATAGAGACGTGGCAAGGTATGCCTACATCCATGGACTACCAATTTTACTTTTGAAGCATTTAACTGTTTCATTTGTTTTCGAAACTCTGTTTCATTTGTTAGTAGGATTTTCTTGCCCTTATCCTCTTACATGAGTACCGGGTACAAGATTTCCTGCGCCCTTGATTTAATTTAATCATTTAACATCTTTTACTTAACTTTAATTGTTAAAGATCTCACAGGATAGGTACCAGTTGCCACGTTGTCCTGTTTCTGACATTCACTATTGAATATTCGTGTACCTTTATTTGCTAATTTCACCATGTTTCGTCTCCAAGCTTTCCGTACAAATCCAGCAGGTGAAATAGGGACTTTAAGTCGTGCCAAGAGGACTGAATTACAAACTCTTGCACATGAGTATCAACTAGAAGTTCCCTACCAAGCCAACAAAAATGACCTACACAACCTGTTGCTGGATTACTATTTAGAGCAAGGTAAGATAGACTCTGAAACTCATGAAACTTACTATATTGCAGATAAAACTGACTTGGCAACGATGAAACTTAAACTAGAGCTGGCAAAGATTGAACGTGAGCAGCAAAGGGAAGCCCGCGAACAACAAAGGGAAGCCCTCGAACAACAAGAACGAGCTGCTGCCATACGAAGGGAAGAACAAGAACGCGAAGCTGCCTTGAGGAGAGAAGAACAAGAACGAGAAATCACCCTCAGAGAACGCGAGGTCGCCTTGAGGAGAGAAGAACACGAACGTGGACTCGCCCTCCACGAACGTGAGGTCGCCTTGCTCCATGAACGTGAGAGAGTACAGCTTGAAACCAAACAACGCGAGTTGGAAATACAACGCGAACATGACAAGCAACAAGCGACTCTGGCTCTAGAGTGTCGTCAACGCGAAATCGCCTTGGAAACTTCACACTTCACTCAACGCCAGCAAGCTACTGCCAATCTTCCCGTCAGTTTTAATATATCGCATGCAAGTAAGTTAATGCCATCCTTTGTAGAAGCAGAAGTTGATGTGTTTTTCACCACCTTTGAAACTCTTGCTAATCAACTCAGTTGGCCTGTCGACCAATGGGCCACACTTCTCAGAGTCCATCTTACAGGTAGAGCTGCAGTCACACTCAGTACTCTGGCGTCTGAGAATGACTACCCGACTCTGAAACAAGCAGTGTTGGACGCCTACCTACTTTCCACCGAAAGTTATAGAAGGAAATTCCGTGACCACCTGAAGGCAAGTACCACTACCTTCCTTGAGTTTGCTAATACGAAACGGAGGTATTTTATGAAATGGCTGGAAGCAGCACATGTCTCTACTTTTACAGAACTCGTCAACCTGATGCTTGTTGAAGAATTCTTGAGACGTGTGCCGCCTCCTGTCCGCCTCTACTTAGCAGATAAAGAAGAAACCGTCTACCTGAAGTGTGCTAAGTCGGCTGACACTTACAGCCTCATCCACCGGCTGACACCCGAACCATCCTCCAGTAAGAAGTCGTGGTACAGTTACGAGAAGGTGAGCCCCGATCAAGCTGGTTCACAACTGTACTGCAAGTATTGTAGACTCTATGGACATACCATAGACAAGTGTGGTAAGTCTCAATACAAGGGAACCACTGACCAACAAAGACCCAAACCAACTCCTCCTAAGTCCGGTAAGCCTGTGATGAATGTTGGTGTTAATGTTAATGATCTTTCTCTTTTCAGTAACCACCTGTATACTGGAACTGTCTCTGCCAACGGTTCAAATCCGGAGGGACGTTTCAAATTGAAGATCTTGAGGGACACAGCGGCTCTACAATCGATCATCTTGAAGTCGGCTGTGCCCAACATCGTCTACACCGGAGAAACTGTCTTCATCACTGACCTCACTGCTACCACTCCATACCCTCTCGCCAGAGTCCACCTGGATTGTCCCTACATGAACGGGGAAGTCCAAGTCGCCGTCAGGGAAAAGCCTTTTCCCATGCCTGGAGTGCAACTTCTCCTAGGCAACGACTTGGCAGAAGACCTGCAACCGACCAACCTCATCGTCATGGACAAACCCCAGGTGTGTAACTCTGTGCCACTAAACCCTATTCTAGAGTATGTTCCAGCAGAGGTTCAAGAGAGTGATGAAGTTTCTCCTCCGGTTCTCGTGACCACCCGTGCACAAGCCGCAAGTCCACAGCCAGCTGACTCTACTGCTACCGCTGTCCCTCAAGACCCTCAGAAACTCCCCCCGCATCTGACCAAGTTGGAGTTCCGTAAGTTGCAGAGGGAAGATCTTACTTTAACACCATTGTTTTTCCAGGCTGAGACTCAACCCGACAGTATTCCTGGGTTCTTCCTAGAGAACGACTTGCTCTACCGCAGATATAGACCCAGTAAACTGAAGGAGGAGGACGATTGGGCCAACATCGAACAACTTGTGATTCCCACCAGCCTGCGGCCCACTATTCTACACCTGGCCCATGGAGCGTTCTCCCACTACGGCTTCAACAAGACTTACCATGGGATTCGTCAAGACTCTTACTGGCCAGGTATGGTAAATAACGTCAAACAGTACGTAAAACAGTGTCATACATGTCAGATGGCAGGCAAACCGAACATCTCCATTCCCAGAGCGCCACTGATTCCCATACAGGTGCCTGCGGAACCTTTCCACAGACTCATAATAGACTGTGTCGGTCCTTTACCTCGGACCAGTTCAGGTAACGCCTACATCCTAACCATCCTGTGTCCTACCACCAGATTTCCCATAGCAGTTCCAGTGAAGAACATCACGGCTGCTACGGTTATCAAACATCTATTGAAGATCTTCACTCAATACGGATTTCCCAGGGAGATTCAAAGTGACTGTGGTACCAACTTCACCAGTGATCTCTTCAAAAGGACACTGGAGGAGTTCAACATCAAACAGGTATTGTCCAGCCCCTATCATCCTGCTTCACAGGGTTCTCTTGAACGCAGTCATCAGACCATCAAAGCACTCTTGAAAAAGTTTTGTAGTGAAACCTCGAAGGATTGGGATAAGCAGATTGACCTAATAATGTGTATTTTCAGAAGTCTCCCCAATGAGTCCCTAGGAGTATCTCCTTATGAGATGCTCTACGGCCGTAAGTGCCGTACTCCCCTTAAGGCTTTCAAAGACTCTCTCAGAGATGCCACCTTCAGTGAGCATCAGAATGTGCCCCAGTTTCTTCAAAACCTTCAACACATTCTAGAGAGAGTCCACCGTTTTGCCCATAATAATCTATTGAAAGCCCAGGTGAGAATGAAGACTCATTACGACCAGACCAGCAAGGTAAGAAAATTCAAGCCGGGAGACTTCGTCCTTGCCTACTTCCCTATCCCAGGTTCACCTTTACAAAACAGATTTTCAGGACCCTACTGCGTCAAAGAGTGCAGGAATAATAACAACTACGTAATAGAGACTCCAGATAGGCGGCGGAAGACCCAGCTGTGCCACGTCAACCTCCTGAAGCAATATAATGGTACTCCTCCCACTGTCCTAACTAACTATTCCACCTTCACAGAACCCTACATCCACAGTGAGACCTTCCCAGCTTCTCCTCCCGAAAGCACTGACAAGGAGTCAGCGCTTTCTAATTCCAAAATCCTTAATGATCTTCCCAAATGCTTTCAGGATAATAATCGTGCTCCTTTGCCTTCTTCTAATTCCACTCTCACCTCGTCAGATAAGCCCTTCATCCTCCATGTCGACGCCAATGGTACCGACGATGGTGGTGTCGTGATGCAGCAACGAGGCGAGAAGAATACACCTGTCAGCGACTACTGCTACAAGGAACTACGGAACAATTGGCAAGGAGCTACTCTTCCTCATCCTGAAGCTTTAGCACTACACTCCACACCTGAAAAGTGCTCGGTCCACCATCAATACGGACCACACCACCCTACATCTCCTGCAGCACGCTCCCTTCTCATCTCAACGTCTTCTACTATGGGCTTGCTACCTGCAGAAATTCAACCTGGAGACACGCTATACCAAGAGTCTGACAACATCTTAGCCCATGATCTCTCCAGAGTTTATGAAGCAGAAGCAACTCCATCCATTACTCCACCACATAACGACGTACTTCTTCCAGAACCGCAGGCTTCGGGGGAGAGTTGTGACGATAATTTCCTTCAAGAGATTGAGCCTGCTCTTCCCTCCACAATCACGTCGTTGAAAATATATAAAACTACTAGGGAAGAAATGTCCAACAACGACAACAACATCTCCAAGGTTTGCCAGAGCGCAAAACGTTGCAGCCAGAGACACCTGTTCAGACTCAAACCGCCAAACTACCTGTTGATCGCTACCGGCTCCGCTGATTGGTCGCCGGCCTGGCTGCAACTGCACTCCACCCCCCCATACTACTTGATGTCTGGGGTCGCCACGACCTCAGACCTCAGAATGTTCAGTGCTTTCGTGGTTACCACTCCTCCCGGCTAGACGTTAGCGTGTACTGAGAGAGGTGGTAGCTTAAAGCCAATATTCCAGCACCTCCCTTTAATTTTGTGTTGCACTTCTTGTTATTTTATCTTAACGTAACTTTTCATTGTGTCATTTAATTATTCTTATTATTTTGATTGATTGATTTTATTATAAGAATTTGTTTGTCCATTTTTTCATGTTTTGATTTATTTAACGTAATTAAAATTTCATTGTTAAAATTTACTTGTGTTTTGTGTGTCTTCTCCTTACCTTACCACAGACGAAGTTCCAGTTTTTCTATTTTTTTTTATAACTATGTGACGAGGCCATACCCCTAGCCTTAAACAGCCGAACACCAACGCGTTACCGTCACAATATATATATATATATATATATATATATATATATATATATATATATATATATATATATATATATATATATATATATATATATATATATATATATATATATATATATATATATATATATATATATATATATATATATATATATAGGAAGGGAGTACCACCTCTAGCTGGAAGAAGGGGGACCCATAGCCTCGGAGGAAACCACGCATAATGCATTAGAGGGAATGTTTAGATCCCCTCCAATACAGTTTCTGTGTGCTTTTCTCCTACCACCCCCTTCCTTGAATATTTTTTGTGCTTTATTATGCATTTGATGGTTACAAGATATACATGGGTTGATACAAAAATAATAATGCAAAAAGGTGCTTAAAGGTTATGGGAGGGGAGGGGTTGCTATATATATATATATATATATATATATATATATATATATATATATATATATATATATATATATATATATAGATATATATATATATATATATATATATATATAGATATATATATATAGATATATATATATATATATATATATATATATATATATATATATATATAAGAGTATACTGGCCTAGTGCTTTCCTCTTATAATTACCTTGCCTTACCTCACATCTTTTCCTTATATTTTTTCCTCCCGGAATTTTGCTCCTCAGGTCTCAACTGTCAATTGATGATGTATCATGAAGTGGATGAATGTATGACTGTTGAGTTCTTCATTAAGAAGGAAACGTCTTGGTCAGACTGAGAGGTCGGACCCGGTGTTCACGCGGTCACCAGTTCGAACTCTTATATCGACATGTGAGCTTCCTTTTTTCATTTATTACGCAGATAACACTTTAGTTGTAATCTAAAACTATTTTTCATCTATTTAATCAAATTTTAAATATTCAATCACGTTTTATTTGCGAGTTCTAGTAACTTTCATATGTTGTAATTTATTATTAATATAGTATTACGAAAGAGTAATAACCTGTTGTTAGTGTTACAACACAGCAACAAAGTATTGTGAGTGTTGTGAAATATATATTACGTCATGTGAACCTTGCAACTCATAAATAACATACTGTGAGTATGTCAAATAATACCATATTGCGATTGTTAAGCGCAAAACAACGTGTTGTGAGAACTGCAACATATTAATAACATTTACCATGTGTTCTAGGTATAGGTTCAATGTTACAGCACAGGAATAACGTGTTGTGAGTGTTCCACCAATCAGGAATACCTTATTGCAATATAATTTCCATGTTATGCGTAAGCGTTCATACATGTTTTTTTCTGTGTTGCAACACTTACAACGCCTAATTTCTAAGTTGCAACACTCATAAAACGCTATTCATATATGTTGCAAACCTGACAACATGTGTGTATACATTCGTGTATGCAAACTAAAAGAAAAATCCTAAACTAATCTATTCGTCATATATACTGATGTATCCATTTTTTCATTAATCTTCAAATTGGGGTTCCTTCCATGCGATCATTACTAAAACAAACATGAACATTACAATATCATCTTAAGGTGTCAGTAATATTTAAGCTTTAAACAAGATGACAGACTGATTATTAGAGGGAAAACAACTATGTTATCACAATTTGATTAACACATTTAGGTGAGAACATCTAGGTGAGCACATAAAGGAAAGAACATACAGGTAGGCACATCTAGGTGAGCACATCTAGTCGTGCATATATACGCGAACATCATTATCGAGGCTATAAACAGCCTGTGACAAAATTAGATAAATACCAAGTTCATTAATAAATTTATATACCTTAAAGAACTGATGAGAACAACCGTGTACACTTCAGTTTGCTTAAAGTTATTAGATATGTGCTGCTTTAAAATACGTTTGTGTTTGATCCCCGATGGTCCAAGTGGAAGCTTTCAATTCCTTCACTTTGCCCTTATATCTCCAAGCTGCTCTAAATATTCCTTCCAAGTGCTGTATAATCATACTGGCCTAGTACTTTCACCTCATATTTACCTTACCTTACCTCGCTTCCTCAGAAATTCTTTTCCGTCCTGATTTTTTATCATCATGTCTTAAAAGTCAATTGACGATGTATGAAAAAGTGGATGAATGAATAAGTGATGAGTTCTTCATTAAGTAGTAATCGTTGTGATCAGACTGGGAGGTCGGACCCAGTGTTCACGCGGTCACCAGTTCGAATTCTTATTCAGACACTTCAGCTTCCTTTCTTCCATATATTAACAAGATAATCATATTTAGTTTGAATTTAACACTATTTTCATTTATTTAACCAAATTTTTAATATCCAATCACTTTTTATTGATAAATTTCTAGCAAGTTTTATCTTTTCACTTTTTATTACATTCCATTTATTTGTCAAATTATTATTTATTAATCCAATCATCCTTTTCTACATATTTAATCACGTATACATATCTGCTTAATCACCTTCATTAATTACTCGACCGCTTTTGATTTATTTATTAAATTACGTTTTATTTGTTTAATCATTTTATGTTCATATATTTAGGAAATTTTTAGTTATATTTTTTAATATTATTTTATCTATTTATGATCCAAGATTGTTTTTATTTACATGTTAGCAATGAAATATTTATATCGTGAAAGGATTCAAAGTTAAACTCTTCATGAAAATAATAGTTGTGAGAAATATCATGTTGTAAGTGATGCAACAGAAAAAAATGTGTTGCGAGTATTGAAAAGCAGGAATAATGTGCACAGTTTTGCGTGTTCTAATACACAACAATTTTTTTTAATACAAAACATTTCTCTGTTCTAACAAGCACAACACCTTATTCCAGTGCTGCAACACTCACCTCACAACACTTCATTCCTGTGTTGCAACACCCAAAAATTCTCATTTATTTGTTGTAACACTCTCAACATGTGTTATGTCTGAGTATTATTGTTTTTCTTTGAATGTATATGAAAGGAAAATATTTGAAACATCAATTAAAACGCATTATAAAATAATTTTCCATCCATCTGGTGTTTCTGAATTTTAACACTTGTTGCCAACTAAAAGAAAAATAAATATATGATCTATACGTCATATACACTGATATTTTCTTTATTTTCTCTCATTCGTTCATTACTAAAAACATAAATCATGCAGATAGAATTTGAATCATGTTATTATTTCGAAAAAAAACTTCTTGAAATATACAAAATCAGCTTTAGGTTTTAGTAATATTTTAAATTTCAGCTAGAAGAAACATTGAATATTAAGGTGAACACTAGGTGAACACACATAAGTAAACACGCCCAGGTGAATACAAAAGGTGAATAAATATGCTGAACATCTTACCTGTAAAACACCTATGCAAAAAAATGACCAATTGGATAAATACAAAGGTCAAAACCTTTTTGATATAGTATAAATAATTGATGAGAGCTCTATGTACTTCATTTTGCCTAAATTTATTTAGATCCATGTGCGAGGGAATGGAAATTCCCTCAGCTAGTTTTTCTAGTTTTC
Organism: Procambarus clarkii; assembly: GCF_040958095.1. Classification (NCBI taxonomy): domain Eukaryota; kingdom Metazoa; phylum Arthropoda; class Malacostraca; order Decapoda; family Cambaridae; genus Procambarus; species Procambarus clarkii. The sequence continues at coordinate 8,093,933 of NC_091229.1, forward strand.
TAGATTAGGCTAGAGTGTAGGGTGCACGCTAGACAAGAAGTTTTCAATCTACCGGCACTTGTGTGGTGGTGGATGAAAGCTTATGCTAAGGACCATCGTTTAAGACTAGCCATGAGTCTGTTACTGCTCTGTAGAGACAGTTACAGAATTTAGTCTGTTTTCGGTGAAATGGGACTTGTGAGAGTGAGTGTGGTATGAGAGGGTACTTGCACTCACTAGCCAACGGTTTTAGAGGTGGGGGACAGAGGGGTGAACATCGCCTCTCTCACCTAGCCCTTCCCTGCCTTCTGATGTCACGGGATGCCTGAAGGCGTCTCGTCTGTGATTTGTCTAGGCATCTCAGCCTCAAGGTGATGTTTAGGCGCGAAAGGCTGTAATTGGAATCGGCACGATAGGCTGTGCTACCTTTGTTCTGATTGGTCAAGACATGGTGGGGGGGAGACGGGCATTTTGAGTTTCCCTGGTCCGCCAAATCTTCAGTCTAGAGAGGGGTGAACAAGCGGGCTGGATGCTCAGGATGGTGGGGGTGGCGTGTCTTCACCTCCACCCCCGTTATCGTTGTGTTATCTTCATTACTCATCGCGCACGGTAATCCTGCCATCATGGATCGTGTCTGGATCCAATTTGCGTGATCTTGTGCCAAGGAGTAAGGAAGGAACTGTGTAGGACTCTAAAAGACAGTGTTCACCCATGAGGCCCCAGGGAAGCCTCATGGTGTATCAGATGTGGTTGCTCACATCTGGTGTTATGTGTTATCCTGTCTATGTTAACGGACAATTGTTGGAATAGGGCAGGGCCTCCCAGTGTAATTGAGGTGAGATTACAGGCCCCTGTTGGAATTTGAAATTCCACCTTGCCATGTCCGCCATGTTATATCGCCCGCCATTATCACACCCGGTGTACGAGCGAGCCATGCTCGTAGTGTGTGTGGGTGTGAGTCAATCTTCCACCCACGTTGTATAAGCCTGAGGCTCCAGCATGAGGTCTCGACTACCCCGCGCCGCACCGCTTCATGGCCAGACACCGTGGGGCCATGCGATGGCCACATTCTGGCAACACGCCTGTGGGCCACACCGGCCACACTGCGCGCCACCCCACGCACCCTCTCCTCCAGGGCGAGGTGCCATGACGGCCTTGCATAGTTGATGATTGCTTAGTGATGTCATTAGCATGTGGGGTATGCTGACAGCATCATTATGTTTGTATGTTTGAGCAGTGTTGTTGTTTGGTATACGTTATATTACTGCCCTAGGCACTGTGTTGTTGAATTAAGGAGGTCCTTTAATTATTCAGGGGAATTCACAGTACTTAATGAAAGAGCAAGCAATTGGTTGGTTAATCTGCCTAATTAGGAGAATTAGTGCCAGTTGTCAGTGAAGCGACGGTGCTTAACGTAAATTGTTTTGCTAGAGTACTGATTCCACACAGTAGTTCCTTGCAACTGTTGCAAGATTAGAGGGGGGTCGTAATGTAGTTATACTTTTGTTGTTGCCAAACCGTGTGTCATTACTGTGGGGGTACAGTAATTACCGTGTTGCAGAGAGCTGCAACCGTATGTGGGTTGTGCACTTATTTTGTTATGCCACTGTAAGTGTGACCTATATAACCTGGGGTTACTTTGTGTTCTTTAAGTTGTGTTGATGACTTAAGGATTCAGTGAGAGTTAATTAAGGGGTAATTAACGACATAAGGGGTTGCACATTACTTAATGAGAGAGCTGTTAAGGGAAACAGTGTTGAGCTTGTTGAGATATGTTTCAGATGCAATTAGTTGTCCATGTGACAACTAATTGACCACCCTAGCTAATTGTGTAATTAGCATTCTCATCATGAATTCACATAGTCGGGAGGAACTGTGATGGTCTGACAGTATTTGTGTTACCGTAATTTGCTTGAGACTAATTACCTTTCTGGGGTATAGCAATTAGTAGTTCATGATAATTAGTGGAGTAATTAACGTCTGTCGGAAATCCGACACACATAATAACATAGTATCCCCTTAGAGTGTCCCCTTAAGAATAGAGAATGGGTGACTCCGTGACGTCATAGACGACATGTATATTTACATTATCTAAATTCTGTTTATATAACAGTCTCGTGTCTAAATTGAATAAAAAAAAGAGTTCAATAAGACTGAATATAATTACTAACACCAAATTATAGCTTGACTCCCTTGTTATTGTGTATTTAAATTTAGAATCAGAACCAACAAAAACATTGGAACTTTGAGGGAGGGAGCGTCACCTTACAACACATCAACAACAAACACGTTGTGGAGAAGCTAACCAGAAGACACCCAGATTACGTATCAACAACCAGCAACACAGCCTCTCAACAGCCACAGCAACGACCGTATCCGTCTTACCAAGTATTTCTAGATTATTTTGTGCACATATTAGTCACATTAGGTAGATGGTTAAGTTGTTTGAAGAACCCCAACAAGAAGTACATGTACACCATTTAACACCCTCATATTCCATGTCATACCTGTAATTATATGCAACCCTATGTAATTAGGGAACCTTTATTAATTCCTTACATCCCATACAGGTAATTTGTGATTTGGAGTAGCAAGAAGCTGAGCAGCTAGTTGAGCCTTACACATAATTTACCTAGCTGTATGCCAAGGCTTGTAGCCTCCACAGTCGCCATTACGTGGCACTCAGAGGCACAGGGCCACACCCATCTTTGATGCTACAATTATTCAGCCTTAGCAGGCCCCTTTTACAGGAACAGCTAAGCCCTCTTTAGTTATTGTAGAAGTAGTATTCATAATTAATAATTATTATAATAATAATAGTAGACTAGACCACAATATGTGGTATGATATAATTATATTAATAAGGTAAACGATTTGTGGTTTAAGAAGGAGCCATCTTAAAGTGGTTTAAGCTACAAATTGTCCCCCAAGTGATGTGATATAATTTCAGGCAGTTTTAACAAGTACATACAGTTCACTCAATTAATTTCTTACTTACTAAGAAAATAAATAAGATAAAACTTTATCTTATTAAAGTCAATTTAAAAAAGAGAATATCCGCCTGGAGTTTTCCCCACATTGTTTGGTCCTTCGAACCTAAATCTAGATGATTATAGTTAACCAGTAGGTCCCTTGCACCTAGATATAAGATCTTGATCTATATACATAACATTAGTGCAATATTACATATACATTAATTATAGCAGGAAGACACTGCTATATATTTGCTTTTTTCTAGCCTAACTTTTCAATCTCATAGCAAACAGAACTTACAACAAGCATTATTATTGTTCTGAGGCCTGTGCCAAAAGAACAATTGTGTATTTTTTCATAACAAGAGGTTGATAAGAGGCTACTTTATATATAAGTTAATTATAAGTTTATATAAAATTACTTTTAATTTTGCACCATTACTGTAACAATTACTGCCACATTATTTACAACTAATTCTTGCACAAGGGTAGGACATTTTAGGCTGGTGTTGTACAGCAACCTATTCTAATTTATTGTGCTAACCTGGTGTAAGGGTAAGAATTTTACACTTGTCTAGAGTTGAACACATATTACAACCTAGCAAGTACATATTTTTATGCAGTATTCATGACAACTTGAGTTGTGTTGTCAACATGATATTACCATAACTATAGTCATAATTTAACTATAATCATTTCACCTTTGAGTGTTAACCTGTGTCTCTGTACCAACCAAGAGTGATAAACAAGGGATAACTTGAGGAATTCCAGCATTGATGCAGGCTTACCACTCAAATTATAGAGTGTATGATTATAAAGTTTATATTTTAAATGATAAGTAGCTCTAGTTCGGAAACTAGTGGCTCTACTAATTCAAGTGCCAGAAATAGTCCTGATACTAGTCTTACACGACTAACAAGTACTTCCAAGATGTCTACTGCCAAAAATGTGAAAGCGACCCTCACTGGCATGAAGGGTCACTTAACACGGCAGATTAAAAAATGTGAGGACTTAAGTAATCAAACTCCAGTTAATAATGCAGCACTGGAAAACTATTATAAGTTTGCACAGATCAAATATCAGCATGTGTTGCAGCAAATGATAAAATATCAAGATGTCCTAAACCTTACCACCATCACTGTAGAGGCAATGAACGATGTAATACAAGAAAACTCAGATTACGAAGATGCAATGCTTGCAAAGTTACAACACTTTGACGATATAATAAACACACATAAGGCCAATACAAATATTGCAGCCACAACTTCCCAGAACCAGACAGCACCAGAAGTCAAATTGCCATCACTCAGTCTCCCAAGTTTTTCTGGTACAGAGGATGAGAGTTGGGACAATTTCTGGAGCAAATTTGTCGATTCCGTGGATTCTAATGCCAATGTACCAAAGACGACAAAGTTTACATATTTACAGAGTGTCTTAAAGGATGAAGCGTTTCAGGTGGTCTGTAATCTGACCCACACAGATGACGGTTATGACAATGCTGTACAGCTCCTTAAGGATAATTATGCTAAACCAGAAAGGACCATCAGACCTCTAACCCAGAAGCTGTTGGACATTAACCCTCCAAATAATACAGCAGTCTCACTCCAAGCCTTTAGATTGGAGCTTGAGTCCTTGCTCAAGGCACTTGAAAATAAAGTGAACTTGGATGAGTCAGACTGGATAATCCAAGTCCATATGACATGCAAATTACTTAGTGACATACTGGATAAGCTGTTTGTATTGTATAGTAAGTCTTCTTTAAAAGTAACGGAGATTACAGAAGGGTTACACACCATCATAGAACGACAAAGATTTAACCCAGATGGAAAAGCGATATCTAAACCTTCGTCTACCACTAATAGTAAACAACAGAGTACAAACAGTACTCCAAACAAAGCTAAAACAACTTCCCCCTCCACAAAGTGGAAACAAGGCAGTGTGGGCACATATGCAGTTGGTCCCTCTAAACCTACAGTTAACGCGCCACCCAAATCGGTGACTCCTCAAGATGCTGTTAACGTCTGGAGACCATGTGTGTTCTGTGGACAAGCACATTCCATATATTATTGTAAACTTTACCCCGATCGTGCTACACGCATAAAACGACTCAAGGAATTACATAGATGTACCAAGTTTATAAGGGCACATAATCCCGACACCTGTACAACTCAAATACGCACCTGCAATGGGTGCCATAAGGGTCAACACCATACAGCACTTTGTGGGGACTCAAGTACAAGGTCTGCCAAACCACAGGAGGAGGAGGAAGGAACTACCACTTCAGTACAGCTTTGTACTGTGTTACCTGTCATAAGTGTCTTCTTAAAAAAGGTCTGATCATAAATCAGCTCTACCTACTGCACAATTGATCATTAGAAATGGAAAGTTCAAAGCCACCGTACGTGGATTATTTGATCAAGGATCTCAAATGACCTTTATATAAAAGGAGTTGGTAGATGCACTGAAACTTACACCTGTAAAGGAGACAAGAATAAACATAGCAGGATTCCTGACTGTCTCAGGAGCCCGAGTCTTCAGGTTAGTACAACCCAAAGTACGATTAGGAGGTTATGTACGAGAGGTACAAGCACTGGTAATAGATAGATTCCCAACAGACCTGTATGTATATGATCTAGGAACAACAGCCAAATTCCTGGAAGAAAAGAGAATTCATTTGGCTGATAAAATCACATCGGACAACCTTTCCAATATTGGAATCCTTATGGGATCAGATGTCTACCATAATTTTATCAAAGGAAAGGAAGATCACCACGGTATGAACATGTTACCATCTGCAGGTGGCTATTTGCTAACAGGCCCAGTATTACGGCTGAAATAACCCGCACCTGTAGACCACCAACACTCCAACCCAGTAATGGTTGCATGACTAGGAGACCAGTCTCCACTGCAACTCAGAGACATGTGCGAGGATGAGCTTGATCCCCCTGTACATAAATTATGGGACCTGGGAACTCTCGGCATTATCCCTGAACAACCTAGCTCAGATGATGACTGGACTTACAAATAATACCTGGACTCAGTTATCTACAGAGATAATCAATACTGGGTCAGGTTACCATGGAAGCTGAATCACCCTCAGCTACCCGTCAACCATTTTATGGCACAAAACCAATTAAGATCACAGGTGTTGCGCTTACAAAGACAACTTGAGAACTTGAAGTTGTACCATGAAATAATACAGAAGCAGCTCGATGACAAATGTATCGAAGTTGTTACAAATGTTAACCCAAAGGAAGGACACTACTAGCCACACCACCCTGTACAGAAAATTTCTGCTACTACCCCACTACGGATAGTAGTTAATTGCAGTGCTAAGACGAGGCAGAGTAGTGTTTCGTTAAATGACTGCCTTCAAACTGACCCTAGCCTGACACAAAGGCTTTACGACGCGCTGTTAAAGTTCCGTATTAGGACTTATGCATATACGGCCGACATCAGCAAGGCTTTCCTTAGGGTAGATCTTCAAGAAGAAAGACCAGAACTACACAAAGTTCCTATGGATCAAGGATCCTAACGAGCCGAACAGTGAATTAATCACTTACAGGTTTGCGTCCGTATTGTTCGGGGCCACTTCCTTACCATTTCTGCTTCAAGCTACCTTAGATACGCACTTGAAGAAGTCCAATAGCCCGAACAAGACGGAAATTAGTAAAAACCTGTATGTGGAAAATTTTCAAGGAACATCCAACAATGAGAGTAAACTGTTGGACATATACCATGAGGTCAATCGAGAATTAATGGGATCCAATATGCCTCTCTAGTCTTGGGTCTCTAACAATGACAAATTAAATCAACTGATCACAAATGAATTTCCTGAGTACCAAGTACCCGTGATGACAAAGGTACTATGTGTCGAATGGAACACGACAACAGATCAACTGACAATCAAGTCGATGGAGCCAGATACCACTAACTTAACAATGAGAAAATAGCTATCACAAGTCAGCAAACCCTTCGACCCATTAGGACTATTACGTCCAATCATAATTAATGGGAAGTTGATAAAACAGGATTGTTGGGAACAAAAGATAGGCTGGGATGATCTTCTGACACCTACCTTACAAGAAAAATGGCAAGGGTTGTTGGGATTTCTGGGGCTTGAACTCGTATATTGAATTATTTGATTATTATATTTAAATAAATCGAAGGACCACCCACTTTTGAGAAAAGAGGGAAAACAAATAATAGTGATTAATAGATTGACACTAGAGAACCAGTGCCTATGGATAATAATTAAATGAATGATCAATTGAAAATAATGAATAGACTGTATTATTAATTAATTCAAGTCAAAGCCTCAAATAATAACATTGGGGGGGGGGGGGGGGGTATTTCTAGAAGTTCATATATATCTAGGAGCCAGTGTGGTTCGTCACCAGTTCAATGTTGAGTTAGTAACATAACAAATCTAAACTAAAATAGATTCAAAGATATGATACCTCAAATAATGAATATTAAAGATTATGAATTATTGAGCAACAGTAAGAGCAAACACCTTAATTACCAAGTCATAAATTCTGGCAGTAAATTATTTATTGTAAAGATCCTATATGAATTATATTGAAATCAATAATAATCTTAGCTAAATTTATACGAAATAGGTGTCTTAGCTGTAAGACGACTTCTGTAACTCCTTTTCGTCATTCATCCTCGTGGTCACAGGATCTCAATAAAGAAAGAACCCAAAGTGAATATCACGAATGAAGAGAAACAACTTGTCGACTCCTCGTATACACGCTGCAATCAAGGAAATTTAAGTAGCATTTTATTAGGCTATGTATTATTTCAAGTATTCATTAAAGTTGAAATAAATGAAGGAAATCAACTAACGTTGTGTGTTTGTTGTTCATTCTTCGTTACGACAAACTACCCACAAATATACAACCCAGAGTGATGCATCAAACAAGATTGGTATACTTAACATGAGTGTATCAAATACTAAGGTCTGCCGAAACCGTGTCTACCAGTCCCAGGCGTCCACTGCTGTGCACGCGTAATTATGGGCCGTGGCTTCAATTGTTGATGCGTTATTAACTGGCAAGGCACGGTAGAACACGTGGGGAGGTAACTGGTGACTATTGGTGGAGTTGCAACGTAACTCTTGTTGGAAATCTCTTCAGTCACTACCACGCGTCTCGCCTCTCTCATCGCCAGGAATGCCTCGTGCGCAATGGCGTCTCCGCCCTCCCTCAACCCGTCTCTCGCATTCACAACATAAATTACTAATCAGGGATAATTCTTTTCCGCATAATTACTGATGTAATATGCTAATGAGAACTGGGTTGCAATTATAGGGAATTAAATAATATCATATTCTCGTTAAATGGTGTTAAACGAGAAATGGAGAGGATGTCTATTCTCTCCATAGCATTCATATGTAACAGATAAAACTGCTACTAGATAATTTCAGTTAATAACTCTCGGTTTTGGATTATTGGGAGTTATATTATCTGTAGTTAATTATTACATGGAATACTGATAATTTTAGAGAACCACATTCAATTCTCTATCATATTGGTAATAAACGTGTCTAGATAGACATTATCTGACGCAATTTTGCTACTCGATGTCGTGAGAATTCTAGCACTACTGCGCGGATAAAGAAATATAAAGTTAGGTTGACACTACGATTAGTGAAATTAATAACTACTGTAGTTAGTATATAATAATGATGTATTATAATACAATGGTAGTTTGTTAGTGTTGGAAATTTCCAACAAGGGTTAGTGAAAGATTTAAGTATCCTAGAGTCTGTCAAGTTCCCTCGGAACACTATAGTAAATGAAAAGGAACCAATTAAGCTACATGTATTTTGTGATGCCTCAGAAAAGGCTTATGGCACAGTAGCTTACCTGGTCTCAAATGGGCAAGCCAATTTACTCACATCAAAGGCCAGAGTGGCACCTTTAAAGAAAAGATCATTGCCACAACTGGAATTAACAGCCTTACTGCTAGGTGTAAGATTGGCTCATTATCTGATCAAGGCCTTAAGCCACATCCACTTTGAAGAAACAGTAGTATGGTCAGATAATGAGGCAGTGCTACAGTGGGTTAAAAACAATAACAGTAAGAATCCTTACGTGAGTAACCGCGTTTAGGAAATACGAGAGTTGTCAGCAGGGTATAAACTAAGATATGTACCCACTAAAGAGAATCCAGCTGACTATCTCTCCCGAGGCCTGACTTTACTGCAATTAACAAAGGCAGAGATGTGGTTCAAGGGACCTCAGTGGCTAATCAGCGACCAGTGGCCTGAACAAAAGCCACAAGTCATTGTGACCAATGTCACTGTTCCCACTGAGAACCCAGAACTACCTCGGACTTTGGTAATTGATCCTACTCGGTACTCTGAACTGAACAAACTTATAAGTGTCACCCAAGTAGTGTTTGATTTTCTAAAGAAAATAGGAATCAAGCATAAATTCCCTAGTGCCCTAAGGTACTGGGTCAAAAGAGCTCAGACAGACACATTCGGGACAGAATTTGACAATGTTCCTAAGAAGCTACATCATGATCTGGGTCTCTGGTTAGGCACTGACAATTATAACATAATAAGATGCGGAGGACGCTTACAGCATGCTGACATAGATCTGGAAGCAAAAAATCCAATATTGCTCCCTCGTCATCACATAGTAAGCAAACTGGTTGATACCTGGTTGATGGGGTTCTGGGAGTTCTTCTACTCCCCAAGCCCGGCCCGAGGCCAGGCTCGACTTGTGAGAGTTTGGTCCACCAGGCTGTTGCTTGGAGCGGCCCGCAGACCCACATACCCACCACAGCCCGGTTGGTCCGGGACTCCTTGGAGGAATAAATCTAGTTTCCTCTTGAAAATGTCCACGGTTGTTCCGGCAATATTTCTTATGCTTGCTGGAAGGACGTTGAACAACCGCGGACCTCTGATGTTTATACAGTGTTCTCTGATTGTGCCTATGGCACCTCTGCTCTTCACTGGTTTCTATTCTACATTTTCTTCCATGTCGTTCACTCCAGTGCGTTGTTATTTTACTGTGTAGATTTGGTACTTGGCCCTCCAGTATCTTCCAGGTGTATATTATTAAATATCTCTCTCGTCTTCTTTCTAGTGAGTACATTTGGAGGGCTTTGAGACGATCCCAATAATTTAGGTGCTTTATTGCGTCTATGCGTGCCGTATATATTCTCTGTATTCCCTCTATTTCAGCAATCTCTCCTGCTCTGAAGGGGGAAGTGAGTACTGAGCAGTACTCAAGACGGGACAACACAAGTGACTTGAAGAGTACAACCATTGTGATGGGATCCCTGGATTTGAAAGTTCTCGTAATCCATCCTATCATTTTTCTGGCTGTCGCAATGTTTGCTTGGTTATGCTCCTTAAACGTTAGGTCGTCAGACATTATTATTCCCAAATCCTTTACATGCTGTTTTCCTACTATGGGTACATTTGATTGTGTTTTGTACTCTGTATTATGTTTAAGGTCCTCATTTTTACCGTACCTGAGTACCTGGAATTTATCACTGTTAAACATCATGTTATTTTCTGATGCCCAGTCGAAAACTTTATTAAAATCAGCTTGAAGTTTTTCAATGTCCTCTGCCGAGGTAATTTTCATACGGATTTTTGTGTCATCTGCAAAGGATGATACGAAGCTGTGACTTGTATTTTTGTCTATATCTGATATGAGAATAAGGAAAAGCAGCGGTGCAAGGACTGTACCCTGAAGTACAGAGCTTTTCACTGCACTTGGACTAGATTTTATATGGTTGACAGTTACTCGCTGAGTCCTGTTTGACAGAAAACTGAGTATCCAGCGTCCTACTTTACCGGTTATTCCCATTGACTTCATTTTGTGTGCTATCACGCCACGATCACATTTATCGAAAGCCTTTGCGAAGTCCGTGTATATCACATCAGCATTCTGTTTCTCTTCTAATGCCTCAGTGACTTTGTTGTAGTGTTCAAGTAGCTGTGAGAGGCACGATCTTCCCGCTCGAAATCCATGTTGGCCTGGGTTGTGAAGGTCATTGGTCTCCATGAAATTGGTGACCTGACTCCTAATCACTCTCTCAAATACTTTTATGATGTGCGATGTTAGTGCAACTGGTCTATAATTTTTTGCCAATGCTTTGCTCCCTCCCTTGTGTAGAGGGGCTATGTCTGCTACTTTAAGTGCATCTGGTATCTCCCCCGTGTCCAAGCTCTTCCTCCACACTATACTGAGTGCCTGTGCTACCGGCACTTTGCATTTCTTTATAAATATTGAATTCCATGAGTCTGGACCTGGGGCCGAGTGCATGGGCTTGTTTTCAATTTCTTTTTCAAAATTTAGTGCGCTCGTGTTTATATCAGTTATATTTACAGGGGTTTGAATATCCCGCATAAAGAAATTGTCTGGATCTTCCACCTTCATGTTGTTTATTGGAGTGCTAAACATGTCCTCATACTGCGTTTTTAGGATTTCACTAATTTCTTTGTCATCCTCCGTGTATGAACCTTCACTTGTACGAATAGGTCCAATACTGGCAGTGGTTTTTGCTTTTGATTTCGCATATGAGAAGAAATATTTTGGATTTTTCTTTATTTCCTGAATTGCTTTCTGTTCTAACTGCCTTTCTTCAGTTTCATATGAGTGTTTCAATTTCCGCTCGATTTCTTCAATCTCCCTATTTAAATTATTCCTTCTTTGACGGGAAATTCGTGTCTGCATAAGCAGTTCCGTTATTTTTTTCCTGCGTTTATAGTGTCGTCTGCGTTCTCTTTCTACGTTAGATCTCTTTCTGGCTTTCCTCAAAGGAACATGTTTCAGACAGACTTGATACGCTTCTGAGGTCAGTTTTTCTATTCCTTCTGTAGGACTTGTATTATTTAGAACAGTTCCCCATGGAATGTTTGTAAGTTCCCTGTTTATTATCTCCCAGTCTATCCTTTTATTATTAAAATTGAATTTACTGAATAGCCCCTCTCGCTTTATCAACGTTTTAGGTCTATTCTGAGTATTGATGGTCGTTTACACTTCAATGAGTTTGTGATCTGAGTATGTGGTATCTGATATCGTAATGTCTCTGATAATGTCTTCATTGTTCGTAAAGACCAGATCTAGAATATTTTCATTTCTCGTTGGCTCCGATATCTGCTGATTGAGTGAAAATTTGTCACAGAATCTAAGTAGTTCTGTAATCTGTGGTTGGTTAGGTCCTGATAGATTTCCTGGTTTAATATTATTGTTTGCTATTTTCCACCTGAGACTAGGCAAGTTGAAGTCACCTAGGAAGATAATATCAGGTATCGGGTTCTCCAAATTATCAAGACTATTCTCTATTTTGCTTATCTGTTCTGTGAATTCCTCAGCCGTTGCATCTGGCGGTTTGTATATTAGTATAATCACTAAATTTATTTTCTCTATTTTTAATCCCAGTACCTCTACCACCTCATTTGTAACGTTTAGGAGCTCCGAGCATACAAGGTCTTCCCTAATATACAGACCCACTCCTCCATGTGACCTAATTTTCCTATCACACCTATATAGGTTATATCCTGGAATCCAGATCTCACTGTCCAACAATTCCCCTGCATGGGTTTCTGTGAAAGCTCCAAATACTGCATTTGACTCCGTGAGGAGGCCATTTATGAACTGTACTTTGTTGTTTGTTCTTGTTTTCAGTCCTTGTATGTTGGCAAAGATGAATGAGGTTACTCTATTAGTGATAGTTTGAATGGGAGACTTTTTGTGTTACATATACATAAATACAGCACTCTGCATGGTGGGGTATTAGATACTCTCACGGACTTAAGACAACAGTACTGGCTACCCCAAGGTAGGCAGACAGTAAAATCAATAATAAAATCCTGTGTTATTTGCTGGAGATACGATGCCAGAGTGTGTCCATATCCCGGCCCTCCTCCACTTCCGAAGGAACGAGTTGTACATATTCGTCCCTTTGAGACTACAGGAGTAGATTTCACAGGAGCACTAACACTAACAGGCACTAAAGACAAGAAACCAGTAAAGGCCTATACCTGTCTTTTTACTTGTACCACAACGAGGGCAGTCCATCTAGAAGTGACTCCCGATATGAGTGCCGAAGCATTCATACAGGTTTTCCGCAGGTTAGTTTCATGTAGATCCTGTCCTAAGTTAATGATCTCAGACACTGGGTCTAACTTAGTGGCAAGAGAAGCATGTCTGAGGAAAATCTGGACACACCCAAAGGTACGCACGGCCCTAAATCACCGGCAGTGCCAATGGAAATTCATACCTCCCAGAGCACCATGGCACGGAGGCTTCTATGAACGCATGATTGGTACGGTGAAACGTTCTCTACAGAAAACCCTACATCGCCAAAAGATTGACCTACAGGAGCTCCAAACCGTAGTCATAGAGATAGAAGCACGAGTTAATAACCGATTACTTACCTACCTCTCTGATGATGTTTTGCAGCGTGAACCATTAAGTTCAGCTCATCTGATGTGTGGGAGACCTCTCAAAACACTTGTGTCCCTTACGAACGAGGAACCAGAGGATCCTTCATATGTCCAAGAGAGTGATTTGGTTCAACGTTTCAAACATCTATCAGGGGGTGATAAGTCGACGGAATGACGTATGGACTCGAGAATACCTTACAGCTCTGAGGGAGTATCATTACGGGGCAAACAACCCCTACAACAGAATTACCGTGAACCCTGGTGACAGTTCTGGTGGATAGTGATGGGCAATGCTCAGAGTGGCCTATAGGACAAATAGTCTCTGTTCATCCAGACAGGGCATCTTGAGAATAGTGAAAGTCAAATGCCGAGGCAACACTACTCTCAAAACTTTAGAGAAATTAGTTCCTTTAGAACTAGCAAGAAAAGAAGACGTTCAACGACTTCCAGCACCCGATACGCCAGTACGGGACATACATCCCAAAAAGACTGCAGCACAACAATGTAAACTCAAATTAAAGCAGCCTTATAATTCTGAAGGAGAAAAATAAAGTGATCGCAGTCCTTATCGGGACTTCGACCAGTGTTCTTCCCCCCGGACTTATGTCGGAAATCCGACACACATAATAACATAGTATCTCCTTAGAGTGTCCCCCTTAAGAATAGAGAATGGGCGATTCCGTGACGTCATAGACGACATGTATATTTACATTATCTAAATTCTGTTTATATAACAGTTTCGTGTCTAAATTGAATAAAAAAGAGTTCAATAAGACTGAATATAATTACTAACACCAAATTATAGCTTGACTCCCTTGTTATTGTGTATTTAAATTTAGAATCAGAACCAACAAAAACATTGGAACTTTGAGGGAGGGAGCGTCACCTTACAACACATCAACAACAAACACGTTGTGGAGAAGCTAACCAGAAGACACCCAGATTACGTATCAACAACCAGCAACACAGCCTCTCAACAGCCACAGCAACGACCGTATCCGTCTTACCAAGTATTTCTAGATTAATTTGTGCACATATTAGTCACATTAGGTAGATGGTTAAGTTGTTTGAAGAACCCCAACAAGAAGTACATGTACACCATTTAACACCCTCATATTCCATGTCACTCCTGTAATTATATGCAACCCTATGTAATTAGGGAACCTTTATTAATTCCTTACATCCCATACAGGTAATTTGTGATTTGGAGTAGCAAGAAGCTGAGCAGCTAGTTGAGCCTTACACATAATTTACCTAGCAGTATGCCAAGGCTTGTAGCCTCCACAGTCGCCATTACGTGGCACTCAGAGGCACAGGGCCACACCCATCTTTGATGCTATAATTACACAGCCTTAGCAGGCCCCTTCTACAGGAACAACTAAGCCCTCTTTAGTTATTGTTGAAGTAGTATTCATAATTAATAATTATTATAATAATAATAGTAGACTAGACCACCACATGTGGTACGATATAATTATATTATTAAGGTAAACGATTTGTGGTTTAAGAAGGAGTGGTTTAAGCTACAAATTGTCACCCCAGTGATGTTAGATAATTTCAGGCAGTTTTAACAAGTACATACAGTTCACTCAATTAATTTCTTACTTACTAAGAAAATAAATAAGATAAAACTTTATCTTATTAAAGTCAATTTAAAAAAGAGAATATCTGCCTGGAGCTTTCCGCACAACGTCAAAGGTCTTCATGACTCGGTAAAGCGAGGTCATAGAGCTAGCATAACTCGTTGTATTAATCATATTCTGTCTGGTGACAGTGGATTAGGATGCACTCATGTTAATTAGGGTAATTAACACCTCGTCCGTGAATTCACAGTGTTTTATGAGACCTGCTTTATCAGTGCGGAGTGAGACGTATTTATGTATGATTAATTATCGGTCTTGGTGACAGTAATTAATTGCTCAGCTTAATTAGGGTAATTATTAACTCTCATTAAAGTAAAGTTTGACATAGGCTGTTGAGGAGCTACCAAGATAGTGGTAGGCTTAGTTAACGTAACTCGATTGGGATTTGATTAGTTGTCTGTTTGACATTAATTAGGAATTACAGACTGAATACTTGAAGGAGTCAAGTGTGATGTAATTTAAGAGACTTTGAGTTATTGTTAACAAGATGACTTGTGTTAAGAGAGACAAGTGTTGGTGATTAACGTAAAGTACTTTGTTGCTGACTGCTGTGGACAGTCAATTAAAGTAATTAATAACATAATCAATTTTGTAATTGATTAAGGCAATTTCTTTTGTTTATCGTCTGGAGACGAGTAAAGTAACTTAGGGAATACTGGAGAATTGTCTCAGAATCCCACCTTGCCTGACTTTGTTTCAACCCATCCTCCAAATTGACAGTACGTTTTAATACTAAGTGTAATAAGTACATTTACTGACTGTTATACATAGTACATAATTGCACTTATGGGGTTGTTACACTTACCCATCCCCCTCCCCTGATTTAAATCTCCTCGTTTTCTGTTAAGACACTCAGAATTTTAGGATGAAGTTTTCAAGTTCAATTTGCTATACACAAGTTTTAAATATCAAGAATTTCTTTTTCACTTTTATTAAACAATAGAGATTTTATACAAAATTTGAAAATATCCTGAGTTACTTTACAATTTATTGAAATATTTTAGTTTTGTTTTATTTGTTTTATAAAACTGTAATATCAATATAGCTATAGGTTAAGTAGTAGTTATAATTAAGATGCAATAAAATTCTTATTCCCATTACTATCTCCTTCTCGTTCGGTGGTTATAATAGGAGCTGCCTCGTATGGGCCAAAAGGCCCTCTGCAGTTCTTATTCCTACTACTACACCTTACCTTGCTTCTCACCTCTCTCGTGCCTATTTATTGCCTGCATCTATTTCCTCATCACAGTTCACCCAGTGAGCCAACTGCACGCTGACTTTGTCTCCAGTAGCACAGAGCATCACCTTCACTCACCAGACCACTCCACAAGTGATCATTTGAATTTCATCATGGAATTCCAATTGACTTATAATCGATCCAGCAATGCTGCTCAGTGTAGGAAAAGACCATCGATAATGAATACTAGTTCTAAAAGTGACGGCAAGTGGCATCACGTGAATAAGGCTAACAGGACAAGCCACTCCATGACGACCCATCGCCCATTAATCTCTCCAGCTTCTCCAGCTCTCCCAGCGCCTCAGACTAGATCTACGCTTCCAATCTTCAAAGTGCAGCACACGGAAGGTAAGTCTTCCTACGCTACTGTAGTGGACCTGGAAAAAGAGTACCTCCAGCTCCAGGTCAGAGCAAAACCTAATCTCAAAGGAGAATACATTCTGAGGCCTAAAGACGAGTCGGCCGCTACGATTCTAAAAAATTACGCAAAATGTGAGGAACTGAAACCAGAGGAAAAAATAAGTAAAATCATTGTCCTCCACTATCCCTTGCATATGGCCCTTGGCCATCTCGAAAAGCTGAACTACGTGGTGTCAGCAGAGAGATGCCAAGTACGAACCACAAAACAGGAAACTCGACAAGTCCTTCTCACAGTAAGAGGACAGATCCTGGAGAAACTTGACCTTGGAATCTGGGGGGTGTTCCAACACAGGCCTTACACCCCAGAGCCCCTAAGATGCTTTAGATGTCAGAGATTTGGGCATCACAAAGATGGCTGCCAACGCCCAGTGAGGTGCGGAGTCTGCAGCCAGCCCCATGCCACAATAACATGTATTGATAAATTCAAGGCAAATCACCCTGTTCAGGCAAAATGCCCAAATTGTTCCAAGGCACATCATGCCTGGAACTTGAAATGCCCTGAAAGGCTCAAAAGGCTTCAAACGAACCCCACCACGCCTACAGCGGAGCCGAAACCCCCACCAAAACGAATACCAGCTCCCATGCCCACTAAAAACGCGTGGGGTCTACCCATTCAGGAAGAGGGGGCACACGGCCCTTCACCATCGGCCATGGTGAAGGGTGATAAGACAGTACAGGACAAAAAGAAAGATGGAGGACACAAGAATCATGTTCAAAGCAGTCGGCCTCCCATTTCATCCAGCAAGCACACTGGGGCCAATAGGAGTAGCAATTCCAGTGTCAAAGTTACCACCGAGAAGGGTCTAAAAGCTACTAGGCCCCAAACCTGCACAACATTAAATAGTGCTCCCACAGAACTGGACGCTCTCTGGCCAATGCTCAAAACTTTGGTCACTGAGTTGATCGAAAGTCTGCTGTCTTCACATGGAATCAAGCAAACCACAGAGACTCGGAAGACAATTGAGCACAAGCTAAAAAAAATCGAAGATGTAATATCCACACCGTCAAGACAGCAGGGCAGGAGACACCCCCATAAAAAAACAGATAGTCCAGCTCGTCGGAAAGCGACATTGATGAGTCAATTTCAGGTCCACTAAGAACCTATACACCAATTGCAACTTCCATGGCGTGTTCATCAGACTCCATGGATACCACGGAATTATCAGCAAATTCCAAGAACCTAGAGGTCTAAAGATCCTGCAATGGAATGCGCAAGGACTGCGCACTAAATTGCAACACTTGCTATGCATAGCAGCAACCAAGGGCATAGACATCCTGATACTACAGGAGAGCTTGCTTTGAGCCGGATTAGAACCTAAAATCTCAGGCTATCGAGGCTTCTTCCTTCCATGGATCGATGGGCAATCCAGGGGATGTGCAATCTATGTAAAATGTGACCTGATCTCCAAATCCATAACCAGCCCACCCAACTGTGGAGCAGGGACAGAGGTAATGGGAGTCACCATTGAGCTAAGACACGGCAAACGTGAAGTGTTCATTGTGTACAGGTCTCCACAAGCCGAAATGGATCTCTCTGTTATTTGGACACGCGACAACAACAAACACAATCATTTGTGGAGATTTTAATGCCCATCATCGATTGGCACTGGGCTCGAGAACAGAACAAATGAAGCCGGCGTACACATTACACATCTACTGGACCAGCTTCCAGAAATACAAATCCTAAACAAGAATGAACCTACCCACATCCAAGGAGGCAGATTAGACCTAACCTTCGTTTCAGCCTCCCTAAGAGATGCAGCAACATGGTCAGTTGAGCCCACACTCACAAGCGACCACTATGGGGTCCAAATTGATCTTCAGTTAGACCTACCCACCCCACCTCCGCCTCCATCTGAAGCCTGGAACTTTGCTTTAGGAAACTGGGACCGATTTCAAAACCTCATTTCAGAGTGGCAAAGAAACTATGATCTTCCCGAAGACATTAATCAGGCAGAACAAGAATTTGTCAAAGCGATTCAAAGTGCAGCCAACCACTCAATCCCACTGAAAAAACAGTCCACCGGACACCATAAAGATCATTGGTACTATTGTGAACGTGTCAAAGAACTCAACCATAGACTCAATAGAACAAGAAAGCTATACAAAAAGCAGCCAAGTGACCGCAACAGGATCTTACTTTGTGAGGTCAAGGAACATGTACATCGAGAGACCAGACAAATAAAAGAACAAAAGTGGCTGGAATGGTGTTCACACCTGAATGAACACACCTCTCTCGGAGAGATGTGGCAGCAAATTCACCGGGCCAAAGGGAATAAAACACCTAAAGCTCCACACCCCTAGGATCCTCAACAGGAAGCCGAAGTACTGGCAACCAGGTTTGCAGAGAGAGCAGCAAGCAATCAACTTCCACCAGATGTATTAGCAGTACAGACCGGACTAGAGGAAGAAAGGTGGCACAGAATCCTTACAGCATGTGAAGAAGTCTCTGACACTAATGCCCCCTTCACACTGGATGAGCTCAATCGGGCTAAGAAAAACTCCAAGGATACATCCCCTGGAGCCGAAAAAATAACCTATAAAATGATTAGAAACCTTGGCCCAGAGGGAGACGCTGCATACCTAAGGTTAATTAATTTTGCCTGGACTTCTCAAACTAGACCTTCTGCTTGGAAAAGAGCAGACATAGTGCCGATCCCAAAACCCAAAGATCCAGCTAATCCCAGACCCATCTCTCTCCAAAGCTGTGCAGCCAAGACGACTGACAGAATGGCACTCAACAGACTAGAGTGGAAAATGCCTAAACTCCACCATGAAATGTATGCCTATAGAAGAAGGGTTGGCACAGTGGAATGTATTACAACTCTGTTAGCCCACTTGAATGATAGACCAGGAATGCTGATATTCCTGGACCTCGAAAAAGCCTTTGAACTGGCTAGCGCCCCAGATATTCTCTGCTGCCTCATTGACAAAGAGGTCAGAGGCAACCTGCTCTCCTGGACCAAAAACTGTCTCATAAACAGAGAAGCAAGAGTAAAACTTCATGGCACAGACTCTGAGTACAAAAGACATGAAAATGGTACACCGCAAGGAGGTATTCTTAGCCCTCTTCTCTTCAACTGTTTAATGGAAAGAATAATGAGGTTGAAACTCCCACATCACTGCAGGCTGCTAAACTACGCGGACGACTTTGTCATCATCATAAAAGGAAGGGATGCGGCACGCCTTGCACCCAAATGCTTAGACTGCATCAGTAAAGAGGCAAAACAGATTGGGATCAAACTCAATCCCTCAAAGTCAAAGGCCATGCCCATAAAAATAGTGAAGCCCAACATCCAACTCACAGTACAGGGTCAACCAATAGAATGGGTCGACACCTATCAGTATCTAGGAATCATCCTGGACACACACATGAATTTTAATGCTGAGGTCACTTACTTGAGAGAGCGAACTGCGGCCCGGACAGCAATCGTCAGGTCGCTAACCTCCCTTTCTGGAGGAGCCAATCTGCAAGTCCTTCGCACATACTATGTACAGGCAGTCAGATCAGTGATCGATTATGCCGCACCTGCACTCACAAATCTATCACACCAACAGTGGAAAAAGATTGAAGTTGCCCAAAACAATGCTATGAGAGCCACACTGGGAGCTCCCTATGACACTCTTGACCAGGCTTGAAACTCTTAGACTGGAGACATGTTTGCCCTCTCTACAAAAAAGAATATCACAAAGGACAGCTACAATTATCAGTAAGATAATTATTTCTTCTGATCCAATCCCAGTACGGCAGGCCTTGGTGGTTGGACTAGGCCAAAACAATGGAAACTCTTGGGTTGCAAGAGCAGGTAAAGTCCTAAACAGACTACATTTAAAAAACATGATTCTTGATAGAGAGGGTGACCATCGAGAATCGAACACAAACGTATTTTATAAGCAGAACAGATTTAATAAATTTAAGCAAACTGAAGTGCACACAGATGTTCTCGCCAGTTCTTTAAGATATTTAAATTTGTTATTGATCTTGGTATTTATCTAATAAAATATTGATCTTGGTATTTATCTAATAAAATATTGATCTTGGTATTAATCTAATAAAATATTAATTTTTGCACAGGTTTATAGGCATAAATGTTCACCACGATGTGCTCACCTGGATGTTCTCACTCTAATAGTCAGTCTTTCATATTGTTTAAAGCTTTAGTATTAATGATATCTTAATCTGATTTTGAAATGTTCATGTTTGTTTTAGTAATGATCGCATGGTAAGAATCCCAATTGAAAGAGTAGAGCAGAAAAGTGTAATCAGTATATATGACGAATAGATTAGATAAGGCTTTTTCTTTTAGTAGGCATACACGAATGCATGCACACATGTGAAATTTGCAACATACAGTAATAGCGTTTTGTATTTGTTGCAAAAGAGAAACGAGGTGTTGTAAATGTTGCCTATCAGAAAAAATGATTTTGGAATACTCACTCATAACACGGAAATTATGTTTTATCATTCCTGAGCGGTGCAACATTCACAACACGTTAATTCCTCTGCTGTTACGTTGCAACTATAACTATAACACCTATGTCATGTTGCAGGGGGTAATGATGTTGGACGAGATAGGAGTGAGGAACTGATAAAGAAATTTAACAAAGCCATAGAATAGTTAGGAGCAAGGGAGGAATCCCGATCATATGTGGCATTCTTCCAAGAAAGAGCGTTGGGAATGAATGGTTGTCGAGGGCACTTGGTATCAATTGCCGACTGGAAAGATATTGCAAATCAAATGCAATATCTTTCATTGACAACTGGGAACACTTCTATGGAAGAAATGAAATGTATGCTCGTGATGGGGTGCATCTATCGAGGGCTGGGGTTGTTGCTGTTGCGAACTCGTTGGAACCATGTCGTTGGAGGCATTTGTTTGCGTATAAACTGTTAGTAGATAGTGGTATGGGAATTGATAGGGAGGAAGGAGGTAATAAAAATATGTGTTTGTTGGAGAAACAAATTGGCAAAATGATCAGGGAAAGAGAAGGGCCTCAAAACAGCAATTCACTTAGGGTATATTACACTAACAGTAGAAGTCTAAGAAACAAAATAAACGAGTTAAATGCTCCTATCTGTACAGAAGAAATAGATATTATTGCACTTACCAAAACGTGGAGGAATGTAGAAAATAGAGAACTATTAGCTGAATATCAAATAAATGGATTTAAACTGTTTCACACAGATAGATATATTAGACGAGGAGGGGGAGTAGCCATATATGTTAGGGACAATTTGAAATGTAGTCTCAAAGAGGGAATCAAAACTGAGCCACACACAGAAACTATTTGGATAGAATTAAACGAAAAAGCAAATATTATAATAGGAGTTATATATAAGCCACCAAATTTAGACAGAATGGAAACAAAGCATCTATGGGATGAAATATCCAGAGCATCTAGATCTGACAGTATTTATGTCATTGGTGTCTTTAATTTTAGTAGAATAAACTGGGTGAACAAAACAGGGAATAATGAAGTAGAAGACTTTCTAGAATTAATTGACGATTGCTTTCTTACGCAACAGGAACCAACGCGGGGAAATAATATTTTAGATTTAGTGTTAACTAACAGGGAAACACAAATTAAGGACATGGAAATAGGGAGTGAGCTACGGAACAGTACTCATGAAGAAATCAGATATAGCATAGAATGGAATAGATCTATAGGAGAAAATTATGTTAAAGTGCCTGATTTTCGAAAAGCTGGTTTCAATAGCCTAAAAATTTTTTGGGTCAAATGGATTGGAATGTCTTGGGGATGGGGTGTGGGCTAGACGTGAACCCCAGCGACAGGTGACGTAAATGGGGATTTCGACGTGGATTTAAAATATAACCTATTTAAAAATATTCTAAGCAAAGCCCAGGAACGTAGTATACCATTTAAATTGAATAGATCGAATACTAATGATCCAAAGTGGATAACAAATGATCTGAAGAACCTTATACGTAAAAAGAGAGCGTGGTAAAAAAGGATTAGGAATGGGGAAGTTAGTTTAGAACAGGAATTCGTACAACTGGTAAGAAATGTTAAAAAAGAGATAAGGAAAGCAAAAAGAAACTACGAAGTTCGCATAGCAGGGCAAGTGAAAACAAATCCTAAAGTTTTTTTCAGTTATATCGAACTAAGAATAGGGAAAGGATAGGTTCAATAAGACAGATCAAATAACGGATAATGACGAGGAGATGAGTAGTATTTTTAATAAATATTTTATATCTGTATTTACTAAAGAGGAACTTAACAATATGCCTTCAGCCGAACAAGAATATGTGGGTAGGGACGAGGCCAGGTTGAATAGTTTAGCAGTTACCAGGGAGGACGTAATTAAACAAATAGTAAAAGTAAAACCAAACAAATCCCCAGGGCCGGATGAAGTGTTTGCCAGGGTGCTTAATGCATGCAAAGAGGAGCTTTCCGAGCCACTGTCTATCATATTTAATAAATCAATAGAGCTAGGTAGAGTGCCAGAATCATGGAAGGTAGCTAATGTTGTACCAATTTTTAAGAGAGGAGACAGATCACTTGCGTCAAACTATCGGCTAATTAGCCTAACGTCTATTGTGGGAAAGTTACTTGAATCAATAATTGCAAATACAATTCGTCTTCATCTTGAAAAACATAAATTAATAAATGAGTCGCAACATGGTTTTACAAATATCCGTTCATGTTTAACAAATTTGCTATCTTTTTATTCCAGCATAGTTGAGGCAGTTGATAGTGGTAAGGATTGTGATGTTGTGTACCTTGACTTTAGCAAAGATTTTGATACAGTGCTACATGAAAGACTGATTAAAAAAATAGAGGCTCATGGTATTGGGGGTGCTATATTAAGTTGTATTAGGGCATGGCTATTCCAAAGGAAACAGAGAGTTAGTATAAATGGGGTTAAGTTAGAGTGGGATAATGTTGTTAGCGGAGTACCTCAGGGCTCTGTTCTGGGACCTCTGTTGTTTATAATATATATAAATGATTTAGATTCAGGTTTGAGTAGCAACATCTGCAAATTTGCAGATGATACAAAAATCGGTAGGGAAATTAACACGGAAGAAGACTCACTATCACTTCATGTTGATCTAAATAGGGTTTTGAAATGGTCAAAAGATTGGCAGATGCAGTTTAATGCTGATAAATGTAAAGTTCTGAGGCTAGGTAATGATGATAGAGTTACAAGATACGAGCTTGATGAGATTGCGAAGTCGGATTGCGAAAGGGATCTGGGAGTTATAATTAGTAAGAATTTAAAACAAAAGGATTAATGCCTGAATGTTCGTAATAAGGCAAATAGGACACTGGGATTTATTAATCGAAGCGTTAGTAACAAGACTCCAGGTGTTGTTCTTCAGCTATATCTTGCCCTGGTTAGACCCCATTTAGATTATGCAGTTCAGTTTTGGTCGCCATACTATAGAATGGATATAAATTCACTTGAACGTGTCCAGCATAGGATGACTAAATTAATTCCCAAAAACAGAAATCTTTAATATGAAGAAAGATTAACGAAGCTTAACTTGCATTCACTGGAAAGGCGAAGAGTTAGGGGTGACATGATAGAGGTTTACAAGTGGATGAATGGACATAACAAAGGGGATATTACTAGGGTATTAAAAGTGTCAACACAAGACAGAACACGAAACAATGGGTATAAATTGGATAAGTTTAGATTTAGGAAAGATTTGGGTAAATACTGGTTCGGTAACAGGGTTGTTGATTTGTGGAACCAATTACCGCGTAACGTGTTGGAGGTGGGGTCCCTCGATTGTTTCAAGCGTGGGTTGCACATGTTTATGAGTGGGATTGGGTGGTTATAGATAGGAGTTGCGTCGTATGGGCCAATAGGCCTTCTGCAGTTACCTTGTTCTTATGTTCTTATATTATTAATGTGTTGCAATACTCACAACACATTGTTCTGCGGTATAACACTCATAATATGTTATTTTCATAACATGTTCACTTTGTCATTTCAGAGTTGCAAGGCTCACAACACGTTATTTATATTTCGCAACACTGACAATGTGTTGTTGTTGTTGTGTTGCAACACTTACAAGTTATTGCTGTCTCGTAATATTAAACTAATAATTAATTATATAATATATGAATGCTTCTAGAATTGGAAAATAAAACGTGATTTAATATTTAAAATTTGATTAAATAGATGAAAAATAGTTTTAGATTAAAACTAAAATATTATCTGCGTAAGATTTGGAAAAAAGGAAACTCACTTGTCGATTCGAGAGTTCGAACAGGTGACCGTGTGACACCGGGTCCGACCTCCCAGTCTGACCACGGCGCTTCCTACTTAATGAAGAACTCAACAGTCATACATTCATCCACTTCACCATACGTCATCAATTGACAGTTGAGGCCTGAGAAGCAAAAATCCGTGAGGAACAAATATAAGGAAAAGAGGTAAGGTAAGGCAAGGTAATAATGAGATGAAAACGCTATGCCAGTATGCTTATATATCACGTGCAAGGGACATTAGGATGAGCTGGAATGTGAGGATGAGGTGAAGGAACACTGCCAAACCACTTCTACCTTCGGTGATCGAACATAAACAAATTTTATACACAGCAAAGATCTGAATGTACTTAAACGATGGAATCTGTATACAGTCGTTCTCTGGAATTCTTTACGGTATCAAAGTGTTATTTAACTTAGTATTAATAAATAAAAAAACTTTTGGGATAGGTTGTACTCACCTAATTGTGCTTGTGGGGGTTGAGCTTTGGCTCTTTGGTCCCGCCTCTCAACTGTCAATCAACTGGTATACAGATTCCTGAGCCTACTGGGCTCTATCATATCTACATTTGAAACTGTGTATGGAGTCAGCCTCTACCACATCACTTCCTAGTGCATTCCATTTATTAACTACTCTGACACGGGAAAAATTCTTTCTAACGTCTCTGTGGCTCATCTGGGAACTAAGTTTCCACCTGTGTCCCCTTGTTCGTGTCCCACCCGTGCTGAAGAGTTTGTCTTTGTCCACCCTGTCAATTCCCCTGAGAATTTTGTAGGTGGTTATCATGTCTCCCCTTACTCTTCTGTTTTCCAAGGATGTGAGGTTCAGCTCCTTTAGCCTTTCCTCGTAGCTCAATCCTCTCAGTTCCGGGACGAGCCTGGTGGCATACCGCTGAATCTTTTCTAACTTTGTCTTATGTTTAACTAGGTATGGACTCCAGGCTCGAGCTGCATACTCCAGGACTGGTCTTACATAAGTGGTATACAGGGTTCTGAAAGATTCCTTACACAAGTTTCTGAAGGCAGTTCTTATGTTGGCCAGTCTAGCATATGCCTCTTATGATATTCTTTTGATGTGGGCCTCTGGGGACTGGTTCGGTGTGATATCAACCCCCAGATTCTTCTCTCTATTTGACTCTTGCAGGACTTCCCCTCCCAAATGATACCTTGTGTTCAGCCTCCTGCTCCCTTCGCCTAATTTCATCACCTTACACTTTCCTGAGTTGAACTCTAGCAGCCATTTTCTAGACCATTCCTCCAGTTTATCCAGGTCATCCTGTAGTCTGTCTATCTTCATCCGTCTTGATTCTTCTCATAATTTTTGCATCATCAGCAAACATCGAGAGGAATGAGTCTATACCCTCTGGAAGATCGTTCACATATATTAGAAACAGGATGGGTTCAAGTACTGAGCCCTGTGGGACTCCGCTGGTGACATCTCGCCACTTTGATGTCTCCCCCCTCACCGTTACTCGCTGTTTCCTGTTGCTTAAGTACTCCCTTATCCACTGGAGCACCTTCCCTTTTACTCCTGCCTGTTGCTCCAACTTTTTTAACAGCCTATTATGGGGTACTGTGTCAAAGGCTTTTTGGCAATCCAAGAAAATGCAGTCGGCCCACCTTTCTCTTTCCTGCCTAATTTTCGTTGCCTGGTCATAAAATTCTATTAAACCTGTGAGGCACGATTTACCATCTCTGAACACATGTTGGTGATGCGTTACAAAGTTATTACCCTCCAGATGCTCTGCGAGCCTTTTCCTCACGATCTTCCCCATCACCTTGCATGGTATACAAGTTAAGGAAACTGGCCTGTAATTCAGTGCCTCTTGCCTGTCACCCTTTTTGTATATTGAGACCACGTTAGCTGTCTTCCAACTTTCTGGTAAGACTCCTGTTTCCAGTGACCTGTTATACACCATAGAGAGTGGCACACTTAGTGCTTCTGCACCTTTCTTTAGTATCCATGGTGAGATTCTATCAGGCCCAACAGCCTTTGTCACATCCAGCTCTAACAGACACCTTTTGACCTCATCACTGGTGAGGTCAAATTCCTCCAAGGTTGCTTGGTTTGCCGCCTCCTCATTTAGTGCAGGGGTTTCTCCTTGTTCTACTGTGAAGACCTCCTGGAATCTCTTGTTGAGTTCTTCACACACCTCCTTGTCATTCTCTGTGTATCTGTTCTCCCCTTTCCGCAGCTTCATCACTTGTTCCTTCACTGCTGTTTTCCTCCTGATGTGGCTGTGGAGCAGCTTTGGTTGGGTCTTGGCTTTACTCGCGATGTCATTTTCAAACTGTCTCTCTGCTTCCCTCCTCACTCTGATGTACTCATTTCTGGCCCTCTGGTATCTCTTCCTGCTCTCTGGTGTTCTGTTATTTCTGTAGTTTCTCCATGTTCTTTTACTCAGTTGTTTCGCTATCTTACATTCCTGGTTAAACCATGGGTTTTTCTGTTGTTTTTCGTTGTTCTCCTTTTGGACGGGGATAAACCTGTCTGCAGCTTCCTGGCACTTTTGGGTGACAAAATCCATCATGACCTGCACATTCTTGTCTCTAAGTTCTGTTTCCCATGGTATTCCCCTGAAGAAGTTCCTCATCTCGTCATATTTTGTAAAATACTTGTGTACAATAATGTAAAATATTGTGTAAAATATGTAATGTTGTGTAAAATAATACTTGTGTAAAAGCATCGATGTGCTCACCTAGATGCGCTCACCTTGATGTGAAGAACTAAAGCAGATTTTGTACTTTTCAATTCTGGTTTTCTAGTAATGATGACATGACAGTAATTATAGCTTTAAGATTAGAACAAAAATAATGACAGTGTATTTGGCGTATATGTGTTTTATTTTTATTTTATCAGTTCGCCACATGTGCCGAAAGAAAGAAGCAACAGATCAATGGAACCTGACTTTATAGTGTTTTTAAACTCATAAGATTGAAATACTTGTCCTAAAATCAAGTTATTTTGAAGACTTCAATCAATATAATCCTAATGTGAAATTGAGTGTTTCCAGTAACTTCGTAAATTTATATTAATAGCTACGGTAATTATACTAATATTTTATTATTAGTTAAGGCATTAAAGTAATATTTATGGTAAAGACATGTATATTTCTTTTATACAGAGGAAATAAATGTATATTCCTAATAGTATCTTACGGGATTCATTTTATCATTTATTAATTTCTATGTTGATGCTTGAGAAGAAGGAATCCAGAATGAGAACGGAGCTATGAACGAAAATCTACTTGCACACAAACAAAAAATATTCAGACATAACACAAATACATTCACACATGTTGTGAGCTTCACAACAGGAAAAAAATAGCGTGTTGTGAGCGTTGCAATACAGGAATGAGTTGTTATTGTTGCAACACAAAAATAATATGTTGTGAGCATTGCAACACATGACTAACATACGAGTGTTGCAATCGTGCAACACTCACCACATAATATCCCTGTGTTGCAATGCTGAAACTCGCACCACATAATATTCCTGTGTTGTATCACTGGAACCACATTATTTGTGTTGCAACACTCGCAACACGTTATACCAGTCCGTTGCACGCAACATTCACAACAATTTTTTCATGTACGCTGCAAAATTCACAACACGTTAATCCTGTATTACAACGTTGCAACACTCATAACACATTATTACTGTATTGCAGCGTTCATAACACTTTATTTCTGCGTTTAATTATTCACAACACTTTTGTTCTGTAGTGCAAAACTCACAATATATAATAATATAATCAATAATTCAAATTAAAGCATTAATTGGATAATATAGGAAAAACAGAAAGAACTGGATGAAGTGGTCAAACTGGTAACCGCGTAAACACCGGGTCCGACATCTCTCTCTGGCCACGACTCTTCCTTCTATATGAAGAGCTCAGCAGTGATACATTCATCCAATTTACCATACATCATCAACTGAGAATTGAGACGGGTGAAAGAGAAAGTCGGGAAGGAAAATGAATCTTTATGAGAAGAGGATGAAAGGTAAGGTAAGGAAATGATGAGGTGAAAGCACCAGGCCAGAATGAATATATGACACTTTGAAGGGACATTAGGATGGGCTGGGACGTGAGGACGGAGTGAAGGAATTGGACTTGGACCAGAAAACATATTGTATAGATATGATGAATCTCAATAAAAATTAAACAATGTGAACTGTACGAAATTATTTTCTATAATTTATTAAGGTATATTTAGGACTTATTGTACTTAATATTTATTATTTAAGTAATTTGTTTGCATAGGTTGTTTATTGTTTGTACATTAACAGGTTTAACATCCCAATAAACAGTGCTTCATCTTTCTTAACGCTTAAGTGTTATTGACACCTAAAGCTGATTTGAACATTTTATCTTCTTTTAGTAATGAACGCAAGGCAGCGAAAACAGTGAATATCAAGTAAATTTGACACATAGATCAGATAAGATTTCTCAGATTATTAATAAGATTAAATAAAAAAATTTTGAAGTTATTTCTCTATGCTGAGGACTTTAGTAAAAACGTACTTAATGACATACAAATTTTGTATTTTCACTAAATTATACAATATTTGTTAGTTGTACTAGTTAATGTAATTATGTCAAAATTATAGTTTTAATTATAAAGATAATTATGATAAAATTATAGATATAATTTTACTAATTTTTATAATATTATTGTAATAATTTAAGTAATTATGATAATATCAAAGTTATAGTTCAAGTATCCATGAAAATATTATAGTATTCGTTACAGTAATTATCCTATATTCCTTTCAATATGTTACGGCAGTTAAAATGTTTTTGATTACAAAACTTTGCTGAACCAAGGAGCAAGGAGGAGCCGAGCGGACAGCACACTGGACTTGTGATCCTGTGGTCCCGGGTTCGATTCCGGGTGCCAGCGAGAAACAATGGGCAGTTTCTTTCACCCTATGCCCCTGTTACCTAGCAGTAAAATAGGTACCTGGTTGTTGGTCAGCTGTCACGGGCTGCTTCCTGGGGGTGGAGGCCTGGTCGAGGACAGGGCCGCGGGGACACTAAAGCCCTGAAATCATCTCAAGATAACCTCAAGATCTCAAGATAACCAAGTGAGGAAAGACCCGTGAATGAAAACTTGACTTTGGTTATAATTTGTCATATTTATATCCAAAATTTGCACAGACTTAACATGATTGCACACACACACACATGTTAAAAATGTTGCAACGTACAGGAATGGCGAGTTTTGGGAATGGCAACACATGAATCAATTAAGTGTTGGCAATTTGAATAAGGTGCTGTGAGTGTTGAAAATTTGAATAAGGTGTTGTG
The DNA here is from genome assembly GCF_040958095.1 of Procambarus clarkii. Classification (NCBI taxonomy): domain Eukaryota; kingdom Metazoa; phylum Arthropoda; class Malacostraca; order Decapoda; family Cambaridae; genus Procambarus; species Procambarus clarkii. Next base: position 8,124,154 of record NC_091229.1, read on the forward strand.
AGTACTGCAACACTCACAATGGGTTATGAGTGATATGAGTGTTGCTGTATTGCAACACTAACAATGCGTTATTACTGTTTTGTAATAATATTTTAATAAATAAATAAAATTATATATAAAAGTTGCTTGAACCGATATATATATAAAACGTGATTGAATATTTATAATATGATTAAATTGATGAAAAATATTATTGAATTTAGCTAAAGTATTGTGTTGCCAATATATGGAAAAAAGGAAGCTCTGTCCATATACTTAGAGTTCGAACTGGTGAACATGTGAACACCGAGTCCGCCCTCCAAGTCTGACAACGAAGTTTCCTGCTTAATGAAGAACTCAGCAGTCATACATTCATCCACTTCATGATACATCATCAATTGCCATTTGAGGCATGATGAGAAAAAAATCAGGAAGGGAAAAATCCCTGAGAGGAAGCAAGGTAAGGTAATATAAGGTAATTATGAGGTGAAAGTATGATAATATAGCACTTGGAAGGGAAATTAGGATCAGCTGGGATGTATAAGGACGAAGTGAAGGCATGGAAAGCTACCACTTGGACCATCGGGGATCGAACGTGGGACTCTGCAAAAAGCGAGAGGACGGAGTGGAGTAACGGTGCCCAAGCACTTGGACCATCGGGAAAGGCATTTTATTAGCAGCACAGATCTAATAAATTTAAACAAACTGAAGTGTACACAATTGTTCTCATCAGTACTATGGTATACAAATTAGTTATTGAACTTGGTATTTATGTAATAAAGTAATAATTTTTGTTCAGGTTTTTAGACATAAATGTTCATCTAGATGTGCTCACCTAAATGTGCTCCCCTAAATATGTTCACCTAAATGTGCCCACGTTTATATGCTAACCTGGATGTGCTCACTTAGATGTTCTCACTCTAATAATCAGTCTTTCATCTTGTTTAAAGCTCAAGTATTGCTGACATCTTAAGCTAAACCGGACTACAAGAACTATCTATATTACTGGCCAGTTATAATGATATTTCTTACTAGTAGCCCGGAAACAATGCTTCCCAAGGTAGGGAAATCGTGGACTGGGTGGACTTCTGAAGATCATGTGGCACATATGTAAGTGTTGCAACGTATATGAATACCGTGTTATGAGCGTTACATCAAAGGAATGATGTGTTGTGAGTGTTGCAAAACATCAATAACAAATTATGAGTGTTGAAAAATATAAATAACTTCTTGTAAGTGATAGAAGAGAGAAATATAATGTTGTCATTGTTCAAGTGCACAAAAAAGCGTTTTTAGTTTTACAACACAGAAAATAACGTATTGTGAGTATTATAACTCAGAATAACGTATTCTCAGTACTGCAATTCAGTAAAAACATACTGTAGGTGTTATAACGTTACAACACAGGAATAACGTGTTGAGAATGTTGCACTGGTCAGGGATAATTTATTGCAGCACCTAATGACCGTGTGGTGAGGGAATGTTTTGTCTGTGTAGTACTGTTCATGTTTGTTTCATTATTGATTGCATGGTAGGAAACCTTATTGAATTATTAGAGAAAAATGGGATTCATCAATATATTGGGCGTATAGATCAGATAAAGATTTTTTTTTTAGTTGGCCACAATTTTTTAAAACCAAGAAAGAACAGATTGATGGAACATGACTTTATAGTGTGTTTATGCCAGCCTATACTAATTTTTTGATAGTACTTAGAGTAACGATGAGGACATTAGTACATATTCCGGCCTACAACGCAATTAGAAAGTTGAAATCGGTACTATTGAAATAGGACAAACCGGAAATGATTTTATATTTATGTTGCAAAAACAAATTAAACTAACCTAACCTTACCTTCCTAGGCCTAATATACGATATCTGTATAGTCCTAATATATGTATGCTATACTAGGCAGGGAATACTTAGGGTAGTTTTTTGCCTCTTTTTCTGATCCTTTAAAGTGAATAGTACAAAATTCTACTATATAACAGCTTAGTACGTCAATCTTTGTTACAAAACACATTGCTACAAAACTACTATCTAAACATCAAGATAGGTTGTACAAACTTACTAGTTTCAAATAATTGCACTAAAGTTTGTCAATGATTTTTTTTAAGTTATCTCTCTACAATGAAGATTTTAGTGAATATATTTTCATTGGCATACAAATTACATATAATGCAACATATATATGCATATATATTACATACAAATTAAATAATGTAATAGTCTAGTAATAGACTAATTATGGTAATATTAAAATTTTAGTTAAAGTAATTATGGTAATATTCCTTTCAGTATGTTACGGAATTTAAAACATTTTTCATTATATTTCTTTACTCGTGGTAGAGAGGAAAGAATCCTGAATTTACCTGGCTGTGAATGAAAGTCCATTACAGAGACAGAAAAAATACACAGACATAACACGAATGCATATGTAAGTGTTGCAACATATATGAATACCGTTTTATGTGTGTTACATCTAAGGAATGAAGTGTTTTGAGTGTTTCAAAACATCAATAACAAATTGTGAGTGTTGAAAAATATAAACAACAAGTTATGAGGGATGCAACACAGAAATATAATATTGAGATTGTTCAAATGCAGAAATAAAGTGTTTTTAGTTTTGCAACACAGAAAGTAACGTTTCGTGAGTGTTATAACACAGAATAACGTATTGTGAGTACTGCATTACAGTAATAACATGCTGTAGGTGTTGCAACATTGCAACACTCGAATAACGTGTTGTGAATATTGCACTGGTCAAGGATACTTTATTGAAACACATAATGACCGTGTTGTGAGTGAGTGTTACAATTCCTGCACTAAACTTTGTCAATGATTTTCTTGACGTTATTTCTATACAATGAAGACTTTAGTGAATATGTTCTCAATGGCATTCAAATTACGTATTTTACTAAATTATTATTTTTATTTTTTTTTATTTATTATTATTTTACTAAATTATATTATAGCAATAGTTAAGGTAATTATGGTAATATTATATTACTAGTTAAGGTAATTATGGTAATATTATATAACTAGTTAAGGTAATTATGGTAATATTATAGTAATAGTTATAATAATTATGGTAATATTAAAGTTATAGCTAAGGTAAATTTGGTCAATTCCTCTCAATATGTTACCGCATTGAATATATTTTTCGTTATGTTTCTTTTCTGATGCTAGAGAGGAAAGAATCCTGAATGACAACCTTGCTTTAAATGGAAGTCCATAAATAGAGAAATAAAAATACATATACATAACACGAATGCATAAGTAAGTGTTGCAACGCAAAGAAATAGCTTGCTGTGAGTGTTACATCACAAGGGTGAAGTGTTGTGAGTGTTACAACACAGAAAAAACATGTCGAAACCCTTATTCACAACAGGAAAACTATGTGTTGCAATATGTTATTCCTGACCGGTGTATCACTCACAACACGTTATTTCTGCATTGTAACTGTCACATTACTTTATTTTGTGTTGCACATTAAAAACACTTTATTTCTGCATTTAAACTGTCACAATTGGTTATTAATGTGTAGCAGCAATCAAAGTATGTCATTTCTTTGTGGCAACACTGACAACATGTTAGTTCTGTTTCGTAATTTTATATTATCAATAAATAATACATTACATAAAAGGTACTAGAATTGGTAAATATAACGTGTTCGAATATTTAAAATATGATTAAAAAGATGAGAAAATAGTATCGAATTAAAACTAACGCCTTTTGTGGCCAATATATGGAAAAAAAGGAAGCCTAGGGTGAGAATTCGAACTGGTGACCCCCCTAAACACCGGGTCCGACCTCACTGTTTGGCCACGACGCTTCCTGCTTATTAAAGAACTCAGCAGTCATACCTTTATCAACTTCATCATACATTATCAAGTGTTATATGAGTCATGATGAGAAAAAAAGTCAGTAAGGATAAAACATCATCGTGAAGAATCAATGTAAAGTAAGGTAATAATGAGGTGAAAGTACTTCTCTAGTATGTAATGTAGCATGTGGAAAGAATATTAGAATGAGCTGGTACAGCTGGCAACTAAAACTATTCTTTGTTAGTCTACTGCTAATTATGCTAATAAAGATTAAACACAGCTTAGCTGTAAAGAAGAGTTCAGTTGATTCTGCAATCACAGACCCGTCCTGAACATGAGAGCCACATTCTCGAATGATATAGCGTCAATACAAATGTGGGTTGTAAGGATTAGTGGCGGTTGTCTCTTCTTTCTCAGCGTCACCTGAGAAATAATTACATCATAAAACAATTGAATAACCTTTGACTTGTGTTTATAAGAGATTAATATCTGTGAAGAAATGACTTTTCCCGTTCCAGTGCTCTGCCGGCATCATAACCGGACTACAAGAACTATCTATATTACTGGCCAGTTATAATGATATTTCTTACTAGTAGCCCGGAAACAATGCTTCCCAAGGTAGGGAAATCGTGGACTGGGTGGACTTCTGAAGATCATGTGGCACATATGTAAGTGTTGCAACGTATATGAATACCGTGTTATGAGCGTTACATCAAAGGAATGATGTGTTGTGAGTGTTGCAAAACATCAATAACAAATTATGAGTGTTGAAAAATATAAATAACTTCTTGTAAGTGATAGAAGAGAGAAATATAATGTTGTCATTGTTCAAGTGCACAAAAAAGTGTTTTTAGTTTTACAACACAGAAAATAACGTATTGTGAGTATTATAACTCAGAATAACGTATTCTCAGTACTGCAATTCAGTAAAAACATACTGTAGGTGTTATAACGTTACAACACAGGAATAACGTGTTGAGAATGTTGCACTGGTCTGGGATAATTTATTGCAGCACCTAATGACCGTGTGGTGAGGGAATGTTTTGTCTGTGTAGCAACATTCAAAACGTTATTTCTGTCCTTAAATACTTGCTTTTTTTCTGAGTTGCAATACTGACAACACGTTATTTATATTTTGCAACACTCACAATGTTATTGCTGTGTTTTAACACACACAACACGTTATTATTATTTTGAAATAATATTATAATAATAAATAATATAAAATATTCAAGTTGCTAGAAACTATATATATATATATATATATATATATATATATATATATATATATATATATATATATATATATATATATATATATATATATATATATATATATATATATATATATATGTCGTACCTAGTAGCCAGAACGCACTTCTCAGCCTACTATGCAAGGCCCGATTTGCCTAATAAGCCAAGTTTTCCTGAATTAATATATTTTCTTTAATTTTTTTCTTATGAAATGATAAAGCTACCCATTTCATAATGTATGAGGTCATTTTTGTTATTGGAGTTAAAATTAACGTAGATATATGACCGAACCTAACCAACCCTTCCTAACCTAACCTAACCTATCTTTATAGGTTAGGTTAGGTTAGGTAGCCGAAAAAGGTAGGTTAGGTTAGGTTAGGTAGGTTAGGTTAGGTTAGGTAGGTTAGGTAATCGAAAAACAATTAATTCATGAAAACTTGGCTTATTAGGCAAATCGGGCCTTGCATAGCAGGCTGAGAAGTGCGTTCTGGCTACTAGGTACGACATATATATATATATATATATATATATATATATATATATATATATATATATATATATATATATATATATATATATATATATATATATAGATTCTAGCAACTTGAATATTTTATATTATTTATTATTATAATATTATTTCAAAATAATAATAACGTGTTGTGTGTGTTAAAATATGTAAGTGATATATATATATATATATATATATATATATATATATATATATATATATATATATATATATATATATATATATATATATATATAACGTGATCGAATATATAAAATATGAATAAAAAGATGAAAAATATTATTGAAATAAAACTAAAGAGTTTTGTTGCCAATATATGGAAAAAAAGAAAGCTGACACAATCATCAGGAGCTCGAACTGGTGACCGCGTGAACACCGGGTCCGACCTCCCAGTCTGACCACGACGCTTCCTATTTAATGAGGAACTCATCACTCATACATTCATCCACTTCGTCCTTCATCAACAATTGACATTTGTGGCATGATGAGAAAAAATTAGGAGGGAAAATAATCTTTGCGAGGAAACGAGGTTAGGTAATGTAAGGTAATTATTAGGTGAAAGAACTAGGACTGTAACAGCGCCATATAGCATTTGGTATGGATATTAAGACCAATTGGGATATATAAAGACGAAGTGAAAGAATGGAAAGCTACCACTTGGGCAATCGGGAATCGAACGAGGACACTGCAGAATGCGAGAGAACGGAGTAGAGTAACAGTATTCAAGCACTTGGACCATCGGGGATCAAACTCGGACTCTACAAGATGTGAGAGGACAGAGTGGAGTAACGGTGTCCAAGCATTAGGACCATCGGGAATCGAACACAAACGTGCTTGACAATCAGCACAGATCTAATAAATTTAAACCAAGAATTCAACACTCATACATTCATCCACTTCATCATACATCATCAATTGACAGTTGAGACCTGGGAAGCAGCATTCTGCGAGGAAAAAAATCCTGTGGAAAAGATGTAAGATAAGGCAAGGTAATTATGATGTTAAAGCCAGTATGCTTATATAGCCCTTGGAAGGGACATTAGGATGAGCTGGGATGTGAGAACGGATTAAAGAAACGCTAACCAACCACTTCGACCTTCAGGGAATGAACATAAACATATTTTATAGAGAGCAAAGATCTGAAGATATATAAACATAGGAAACTTTATACAGTTGTTGTTTGGAATTATTTAAGGTATATCAAGGTGTTATTTAACTTAGTATTTTTTAATAAAAAAATAATTTTGAGGACTGGATAATTAAAGACATTTATGTCCTCACCTAGATGTCCTCACCTAGATGTATTCACCTAGATGTGCTCACCTAGATGTCCTCACCTAGATGTGCTCACCTAGATGTGCTCACCCTAGTTATCAGCGTTACGTATTACCGAGAACTAAAGCCGATTTTTTCTTTTATATTAGTTTTCTAGTAATGATCACATGGCAGGAATTTTATCTGTATGATATGAAATAAATTAATAAGAGTGTATTTGGCGTATATATGTTTGATTTTTATTGTACTTTTAGTCAGCCGCAAGTGCTTTATGAAAAATGTCCTTCAAGTTATTTTTCTTCATTGAGAATTTAAATTAATAGAATCTTTATGATAGAGAAATTACGTGTTTCCACTAACATATGTAATATTTATAATAGTAGCTACGGGAATTATGATCAAATTATAGTAATAGCTAAGACATTATGGTAATATTTATGGTAAATACACGTGTATTCCTTTTATATACAGAGGAAGTATGAACATTCCAATAAATATGTTACTGGATTCATTATATAATTGATTATATTTACATTGATGCTAGAGAGGAATTAAGGAATCCAGAATGAGATCCTTCCTTTGAACGAAAATCAACTTGTAAACACACACAAAATTCAGACTTAACATAACTGCGTTCACACAAGTTGTGAGCTTTGTAAAGCACCGGAATAGCGTGTTGTGAGCGTTTCAATAAAAGAATTTATTGTGAGTGTTGCAACACTGGAATTAGTTGTCAATTATGCCTCACATCAATGATGTGATGTATTTGCAACACAGAAATGAACGACGAAATTAATGAACGAAGAAATTAAATGATGTATTCTTGCACAATATAAATTGTTCATTCCTAATATGAAAATAAAAAATTATTTGAGATTTAAAAGATAGATAAAAGGTGATGGAAAAATAATTAAGTTTAAGTAGATAAAAAATATTATATAAACAAATAAAACGGAAAAGAATAAATAAATAATATGCAAATGAATAGTTATTAAAGATGATTAAGTGTATAAATAATAATTATTAAGTATATAAAAATTTAAATGGATCAATACATACATGATGATTAAAGAAATAATTTAAATGTGATAAATAGATATGTAAAATGTGTTGTAATAGATCAATAAAAAGTGAATATCTATTAAGGGGATTAAATAGATGAAAAAATAGGATTTAATAATTCTAACTAAAGTATTATTTGGGCAATATAAGAAAAACGGAAGCAATGCATTTATGAGTTCGAACTGGTGACCATGTGAACACCGGGTCCGACCTCCCTGTCTGGCCACGACTCTTCCTGCTTAATGAAGAACTCTGCAGTCATACATTCATCCACTTCACCATACATCTTCAACTGACAATTGAGGCTGTGAAGGAGAAAGTCAGGAAAGAAAAATGGATCTTTATGAGAAGAGGATGTAAGGTGAGGTAAGGAAATGATGACGTGAAAGCGCCATGCCAAAATGAATATATAACACTTGGAAGAGACATTAGGATGGGCTGGGATGTGAGGACGGAGTGAAGAAACAGTGCTCAACCACTTGGATCATCGGGGATCGAAAGCCAACCACGCAAGAAGTGAAAGTATGGAGTGGAAAAACGGTGCCCAATCACTTGGACCTTGGACTTTGACCAGAAAACATATTTTATATTCATCATGAATCTCAATAAAATTAAACAAAGCGAACTCAACGAAGTTATTTTTTCCAATTTATTAAGGTATGTCTGGGATCTGTTCTTCTTAGTATTTATTTATTAAATAAATAAATAATTTACATTGTATGTTCATGGGCGTACATTAACAGCTTCAACACCCTAATAAACAGTGGTTTATCCTGCTTAACTCTCAAGTATTATTGAGACCTAAAGCTAATTTGTATATTTTATCATGTTTTAGTAATGAACGCAAGGCAGAGAAAAAAGTGAATATCAAGTTTATATGACACCTAGATCAGATAGGATTTTTTCTTATCTTAGGTATCAAATGTTTGCCCGAAGCTTCAATAAAAATGTCTTGAAGTTATTTTTCTATATTGAGGATTTCAGTGAAAAGGTACCTAATGACACAGAGATTTCGTATTTTCAATAATTTACGTAATATTATGGTACTAGTTTAGGCATATACTGCATAATTATAGTAATAATGATAATTATCGTAATATTATAGTAATAATTAAGGGGTTGTTACGAACCCGGATCCAGCGTCCGTGCCGGGAGCAGTGACAAACACGCCATCTGTGGGTCAGCTCCCGAAACCCCCGCCAAACGAACGACGACACCTAGTGAGGACAGCGTGTACTGGCCTCGAGGACCAGTTTCCAGTCTGGTTCAGCGCTCAACACCGCCGCTCCTGACCTCTGGTGAGGTGGTGCTCCGACGACAGCGCCATCTAGGGAGTGGATATGTCGGGCGTTTGTATCTGAGCCTGTGAGTGTGGTGTATTAGTGTCCCGGTTATTAATGACGTGTCTGCTTACAGAGCCGACCTGGGACCACTGTGTTGAAGGTGGAGTCAGTCTACCCGAGGCAGCCAGTCTCCATACTGTGAAGTTTGCTGCAGCTGTCGTGACGTCGTCCCCCCGGAAGAACACTGTGGTGTGTTAAGCCTGCCAGTGGAGTGGCAGTGGAAGGATATACCCGGGACCGACGGTTGGAGACGATAATCCACTGGGGTATTGAGGACAGGAGGGTGATTGGTGGTATCACACGAGACTCCTGTCTAGGGCGTACCCCTTTTATCGTTCGTGGAGTGGCCGTACCAGCCTTGGTGGCTCAGTACCTGCCAGCAGACCTGCTGGACGTGTGGTTGACGGCCTCCACGACGGTGCCCCCAGTGGACCTGTGTTGTGGCTGACCTGTGGCCAGGGTAGACTCGGCGTTCTCAGAGGACACGTCTTGAGGCCACGAAGAAAGCACCGCGGACTCAGCACCTAGCTTCGAGGATCCATAGTCTCCAGCAGAAGACTACAGTGTTGATCCCCTTTGTAAATTGTTAATACCCCTCCCCCTTGTGTACGTTTTACTTTTATATATTTAAATGGTGAAGGTTATATTATATTATATTAAGTTCTTACCTTTCTTTCCCTACTCCCTTTAAGTTACTTGCGTCACGGATCGCATCCCTTGATAGCCTCTACTGGCTTGGGGCCGGATATATATCTTCCTCTAACTACATCAGAGTAAGAACCCCGTTGCGTCCCGAGAGGGCCGTAACAGGGGTATTATTTTAAAATTAGAGTTATAATAAAATAAATATGGTAATATTATAGTAATAGTTAAGATAAATATGGTAATATTATAGTAATAGTTAAGATAAATATGGTAATATTATAGTTTTCGGAAAGATAATTATCCTATATTCCTTTCAATATGTTACGGCGGTTAAAATGTTTTTGATTACATAACTTTATTGACTAAAGAGAGCAAAATTCGTGAATGAAAACCTGAGTTTAGTTGTAACACTCACTAAATGTTGGAACACTCACAATGTGCTATTGTCTTGCAAGACTCACATCACGTTATTGCTGTGTTGTAACACTTACTTCAGGGTATTACAGTATTTCAATTTTGCAACTCTCGCTGTAAAATTTCTCTGTTGAAACATTCACATTAGGACCCTGATGCAACACTCAAAACTCGTATTTCCATCAAGTGTTTAACGTTGTATTTTTGCCAGATAATAATGTTTTATTGCTTATATGTAAATTTAAAGAAGTTATCGATTGAATAAATAAACAAAAGGTGATAGAAAGTATCACTAACAAGTGAATAAATAGAAGGATAAAAAATTAAATGAATAAATATAACTGAAGAAAACTGACTGAAGAAACAGAGAAAATTAGATTGAACAGCTAATAAAGGTGATTAACTAGAGAAATTTAGGTGATTAAATATCTAAAATCGGGTGAGTGCATTGGTAAAGATCCTTCAATAAATCAATATTATGTTATAAATAGAAATATTGAAGTTGCTGTAATTGAAAAATTAAACGTGCTTGAACATTTAAAAAATAAATGAAAAGATGAAAAATGCTATTGAATAATTGAAAATTAACATTTATTTGATAGTAAATGAAAAATAGAAGTGCAAAGAGAGTGTTCGAACTGGAGGAAAACATCATATTCGATTGACTAATTAATAAAGATGATTAAACAGATAAATGTACTTGATTAAATATCAAGAAAAGGGTGATTGGATTAATAAATAAATGATGACTGAACAAACAGAGATAATGTGATAACAAGATAAAATATAAAATTTGCTTAAATTGATAAATAAAACGAGATTGAATATATAAAATTTAAATAAACAGATGAAAAATAGTATTGGATTAAAACTGAAGTATTTTTTAGCCAATATATGGAAAAAGGAGGCTCCGACTACATTAAAAATTTGGAACTGGTGACCGCGTGAACGCCAAGTCCGACCTCCCTGTCTGGCCACGACTCTTCCTGCTTAATTAAGAACTCATCACTCATACATACATGCACATCATCACTCATCATCAATGGACATTTGAGTCATGATGAGGAAAAATCAGGTAGAAAAAGAATCTCTGTGACGAAACAGGGTAAGGAAATTATGAGGAGAAAGTACTAGGCCAGTATGACTTGATACTGGCTTAGTATGACTATATAGCACTTGAAAAGGATATTAATATCAGCAGGGATATATAAGGATGAAGTGAAGGAATTAATGCTACCACTTGGACCATCGGGGATCGAGCGCTGACTTGGCAAGAAGCGAGAGGACGGAGTGGAATAGCTGTGCACAAACGAATTTTATAAGCAGCACAGATCAAATAAATTTAAGCAAACTGAAGTGTACACATTTGTTCCGACCAGTTCTTTTAGGTATATAAAGTAATTATTGAACTTGGTATTTATCTAATAAAACATTAGTTTTTGCACAAGTGGTTTACAGGCAAAAACCTATAGATGGTCACTAAGATGTACTCATAAAGACGTGATCACAAAGATGTTCTCACTTGAATAATCAGTCTTTCACCATGTTTAAAGCTTAGGTATTACTGATACCTTAATTAAGCTGATTTTGAAATGTTCATGTTTGTTTTGTAATAATCGCAAGGTAGGAATCCCAGTTGAATGATTAGAGAAAAAAGGGCTTCATTAGTATATTTGACGAATAGATTTGATTAAGATTTTTCTTGTAGTTGTCCACAAGTGTTTAAAACCCACAACAAAAACAGATCGATGGAACAGGACTTTAAAATGTTTTTGAACTTATAAGTTTCAAATTCTTGCCCTAAACTTTGTGGAAAGATTTTCTTGAAGTTATCTTTCAACATTGAAGACTTTGTGAATTAATTTTAAGAAATGACGTGTTCACTAAATTGTGCATTATAGCAATATTTATGGCAATTATAATAAATTCCTTTCAACATATTTTGTATTATAATTCTTTATTGATTCTAGAGAGAAAAGAATTTTGGATGACAAACTTACTATAAATAATAGTGGACATGAAGAGGAAAAAAATACACAGACATAACACGAATGCATGCACACATGTTGAGAGTTTTGCAACTTTTAGGAAGAGCGTTTTGTGAGTTTTGCAGCATATTAATGAGGTGTTGTAAGTTTTGCAGCATATTAATGAGGTGTTGTGAGTTTTGCAGCATATTAATTAGGTGTTGTGAGTTTTGCAGCATACTAATGAGATGTTGTGAGTGATACTTCACAAGATTGAAGTGATGTGAGTGTTGACACAGAAAAAAATATGTTGGATCACTCATATCACAGGAATTATGTGTTGCAATAAGTTATTCCTGACCGGTGCAGAACTCACAACACGTATTTCCTTTGTTGCAACGTTGCAACATCTACAACATATTATTAAAATGTTGCAGTACTCACAATACGTTATTTCGGTCCTGAAATACTTACAACTCATTATTTCTGACTTGCAAGGCTCAGTACAAGTTAATTATACTTTGCAACAATCACAATGCGTTGTTGCTGTGTCGCAACACTCACAACACGTTATCACTGTTCCGTTATACAATAATAATAATAAATTCTATAATATATAAAAGTTTCTAGAATTGATAAATAAAACGTGATTGAATATTTAAAATTTGATTAATAAAATGAAAAAATGTATTGAATTAACACTAAAGTATTTTGTGGCCAATATATAGAAAAAAGAAGCTCGGACCATCTCCATAGAACACGAACTGGTGACTGCGTGAAAACTAGGTCCGCCCTTCCACTCTGACCACGACGCTTCCTGTTTAATAAAGAACTCAGCAGGCATACATTCATCCACTTCATCATACATCATCAATTGACATTTGAGGCAAGAGAAAAAAAATCAGGAAGGGAAAAAAACTCTTGAGAGGAAGCGAGGTAGGGTAAGTTAATTATGAGATGAAAGTACTAGGTCAGTGTGATAATATAGCACTTGGAAGGGAAATTAAGATCAGCTGAGATGTAAAAGGACGAAGTGAAGAAATGGAAAGCTACCACTTGTACCATCGGGGATCGAACGTGGACTCTGCAAGAAGGGTGTTGAACGGAGTAGAGTAACCGTGCCCAAGCATTTGGATCATCACGGATTGAGCACTAACGTATTTTATTAGCAGCGCAGACCTAATAAATTTAAGCAAACTGAAGTGTACACAGTTGTTCTCATCAGTTCCTTATGGTATACAAATTAGTTACTGAACTTGGTATTTACCTAATAAATTAATAATTTTTGTTCAGGTTAATAGACATAAATGTTCACCTAGATGTGCTCCCCTAAATATGTTCACCTAAATGTGCCCCCGTTTATATGCTCACCTGGATGTGCTCATTTAGATGTTCTCACTCTAATAATCAGTCTTTCATCTTGTTTAAAGCTCAAGTATTACTGACATTTTAAGTTAATTTTGAACTGTTCATGTAAAGGGATTCATCAGTATATTGAACGTATAGTTCAGATAAAGATTTTTCTTCTAGTTAGTTACAATTGTTTAAAACCCAGAAAGAACAGATCGATGGAACATGACTTAATAGTGTGTTTATACCAGCCTATACTCATGTTTTGTTAGTACTTATAGTAACGATGGGGAGATTAGTACATATTCCAGCCTAAATGCAATTAGAAAGTTGAAATCGATACTATTGAAATTGGACAAACCGGAAACATTTAATATTTATGTTGCAAAAAAACAAACTAACCTAACCAAACCTTCCTAGGCCTAATACACGATATCTGTATGAGTCCAAATATATATGTGCTATACTAAGCCAGGAATATTTATGTAAGTTTTTTGCCTCTTTTTCGGACTCTTAAAAGTGAGAAGCACAAAATTCTACTATGTAACTGCTTAGTACGTCAATCTTTGTACTATGGAACACAATGCTACAAAACTACTATCTAAGCAGGAAGATGGGTTGTACAAACTTTCAAGTTTCAAATTCTTGCACTAAACTTTGTCAGTGATTTTCTTGAAGTTACCTCTCTACAATCAAGACTTTAGTGAATAGATTTTCATTGGCATATAAATTACATTTGTTCACTAAATTATGTAACTGTCCAGTAATATTTAAGGTAATTATGGCAATATTACTATTTTAGTTAAGGTAATTATGGTGATATTAAAGTTATAATTAAGGTTATAATTAAGGTAATTATGATAATATTAAAATTACAGTTAAGGTAATTATGGTAATACTAAAATTATAGTTAAGGTAATTATGGTAAATTCTTTTCTTTATGTTAAGGAATTGAAAACATTTTTATTTATATTTCTTTACTGATGCTATATTACCTCTATTCTTATGTTTCACCCCCCATTTTTCCCTTATGTATCCCCCATATTTTCACCTTTATTGTCTTATCACCTGACCCAGTGCGGGTATAAAATCAACCAAACCTGAAAATTCCTTTCACTTGAAATGAACCATGGAGGTTCGAAACGTTGTGCAAATTGTATAAATAAGTGTAATAAATTCTATAGTAATTCACTTCTTTTCTTCACCTTAAAATTACGATAATGACTTTTGGAGAACTCCTATTTCAGCTAAGCCCTGATGCTAAGAAAATAGTTAGAGGGATAGAAGCCCTAAATCAGAAAATAGTAAATACAGAATATGTGGTCATATTCATTGAGACATATAAATTTTTATATATATATATATATATATATATATATATATATATATATATATATATATATATATATATATATATATATATATATATATATATATATATATATATATATATATATATATATATATATATATATATATATATATATAAATATAATTATAGATAAAAGGTGTTGAAAAATAACTAGATTATAACAAGACACATATAATATAATTAAATAAATAAATAAAACGGAAAATTATAAATAAAATATATATAATTGATCAGTTATTAAAGATTATTATGTATACAAATTCAGTTGATTAAGTATCTGTGAAGTGTTTATGAATTAATTTAAAGAAATTGATTAAATAAATAATTTAAATGTGATGAATAGATATTTTAATAGATGCTGGAATAAATATATAAAAAGGGAATATTTATTAGAGGGGATTAAATAGATGTAAAAATAGGATTCAATACCTCCAACTAAAGTATTATTTGGACAATTTATGAAAAAGAAAGATAGGTAAAATAAGGTCGAACTGGTGACCGCGTGAACACCGGTCCGACCTCACTGTCTGACCACGACGCTTCCTGCTTAATAAAGAACTCAGCACTCATACATTCTCCACTTCATCATACATCTTCAACTGACAATTGACGCGTGTGGAGAAGAAAGTCGGGAAGGAAAACTAATCTTTATGAGTAGATGATGTAAGACAAGTTGAGGAAATAATGAGGTGGAAGTGCCAGGCCAGTATGAATATATTACACTGGTAAGGGACATTAGGATGGGCTGGGATTTATGGACGGAGTGAAGGAATGGTGCTCAACCACCTGCACCATCGGGGATCGAGCGCCGACCCTGCAAGAAGCGGAAGTATGTAGTGGAAAACGGTGCCAATCACTTGGACATTCGGTGATTGAACAGAAAACATTTTATAGACATCATAGATCTCAGTAAATTTAAACAAAGCGAACTACTCGAAGTTATTCTCTCCAATTTATTAAGGTATATTTGAGTTATTCTACTTAGAATTTATTTATTATATAAATAATTTGCTTGAATAGGTTGTTTATGGACATACATTAACAGCTTAAATGCCCTAATAAACAGTGGTTCATCTTGCTTAACGCTTACGTATTATTGACACCTAAAGCTGATTTGTACATTTTATCTTGTTTAAGTAATGAACGCAAGGCAGAGAAAAAAGTGAATATCAAGTGTATTTGACGAATAGATCAGATTAAAATTTTTCTTATCTTAGGTTTCAAATGTTTGCCCGAAGCTTAAATGAAAATGTCTTGACGTTATTTTTCTATATTAATAAGGACTGAAGTGAAAAGGTACTTAATGACATATAAATTTCGTATTAGGTTTCGTATGTAATATTATAGTACTGGTTTAAGTAAATATGGCATAATCAAAGTAATAATGATAATTATCGTAATATTATTGTGATAATTAAGGCTATTATCTTAAAATAAAGTAATAATTAAAGTAATTATGGTAATATCATCTAAATAGTTTATGTAAGTATATTAATATTATAGTTTTCGTTATGACAATTTTCCTATATTCTTTTCAATATATTACGGCAGTTAACATATTTTTGATTACATAACTTTATTGACCCAAGAGAGAAAAAAGCTTGAATAAAAACCTGATTTTAGTTAAAACTTGCTAAAACATATTCATATCCAGAAATAAGCAGACTTAACACGAATTCACACACACATGTTGTAAGTGTTGCAACGTACAGGGATAGCGTGTTTTGGGTGTGGCAACACCGGAATAAGATTTTGTGAGTGTTGCAAATTTGAATAAGGTGTTGTGAGTGTTGCAACAAAAAAATGAGAAGCTATAAGTGTTGGAACACAAGAATGAGGTATTGCATAACAAAACTTGTTGTGAGCGTTGCAACAAAAAATTACATTCACAATTACATTGGGGATGTAGTTAGCAATTACATTCCCAATACATTATATGTATTAGTGGCAAAACATATATAACATGCTGTTTTAACATGTTATAATTGTATTGCAAAGTTTCAACACATACAACACATTATGACTGCTTTTCAACACAACACGTTAATTCTGTATTGCAACAAAAAATTACATTTCCTGGATAACAATACATAAATAACATACTGTGAGGGTTACACGTTATTTCTGCATTGCAACACACAACACGTTATTTAAAGGATGCAACGCCCAAAACATATTTATAAGTATTGAAACATTCACAACACATTATTTATGTTGTAACATTCACAATGCGCTATTGTCTTGCAAGACTCACATCACGTCATTGCTGTGTTGTAATACTCACTTCACGGTATTACAGTGTTGCAATTTTTCCACTCTCAGGGTGCAATTTCTATGTTGCAACATTCACGGTAGGACCGTGATGCAACACACACAACTCGCATTCCCATGAAGCGCTTAACGTCGTATTCGTGCACGATTTTAATGTCTTATTGCTAATAAGTAAATTTTTAAAACGATAGCAATTGAATAAATAAACAAAAGGTGATAGAAAATGTAACTAACAAGTGATTAAATAGAAGAGAAAAATAAATTAATAAATAAAACGTAACTGAAGAAACACAGTATATTAGATTAAACTGCTAATGAAGTGATGAACTAGAGAAATATAGGTGATTAAATATTTAAAAATGGGTGATTGTATTTATAAATGATGCTTCAACAAATCCATAAAATTATATAAATAGATACATTATAATTGCTGAAATTGAAACTTATAAATAGATAAATATAAAACAATTAAATAAACATATAAAACGGGAAAGAATAAATAAAATTTATGGAAATGAATAGGTATTAAAGATGGTTAAGGGTATAAATACAGGTGATTAAGTATCGAAAAAATATGAATGGATTAATAAATACATGATAAATAAAAAAGTTATTTAAATGTGATAAATAGATATGTAAATTGCGTTGGAATATATCTATAAAAAGTGAATAAACATTAAAGGGAGATTAAACAGATGTAAAAATTGCATTCAATGATTCTATCTAAAGTATTATTTGGGCAATATATGAAAAAAAGAAGAAAGGGTAACCTGGGTTAAACTGTTGACCGCGTGAACACCGGGTCTGACCTCCCTGCCAAGCCACGACTCTTCCTGCTTAATGAAGAACTCAGCAGTCATACATTCATTCACTTCACCATACATCTTCATCTGACAATTGAGGCGTGTGAAGGAGAATGTTTGGAAGGAAAATGACTCTCTATGAGAAGAGGATGTAAAGTAAGGT
The DNA here is from genome assembly GCF_040958095.1 of Procambarus clarkii. Classification (NCBI taxonomy): domain Eukaryota; kingdom Metazoa; phylum Arthropoda; class Malacostraca; order Decapoda; family Cambaridae; genus Procambarus; species Procambarus clarkii. Next base: position 8,142,410 of record NC_091229.1, read on the forward strand.
AAGGAAATGATGAGGTGAGAGCGGCAGGCCAGAATGAATATATATACATACATATATATATATATATATATATATATATATATATATATATATATATATATATATATATATATATATATATATATATAAATATATATATATATATATATATATAAATATAAATATATATATATGTATATATAAATATATATATATGTATATATATATATATATATATATATATATATATATATATATATATATATATATATATATATATATATATATATATATATATATATATATATATATATATATATATAACACTTGGAAGAGACATTAGCATGGGCTGGGATGTGAGGACGGAGAGAAGGAACTGTGGTCAACCACTTGGGCCATCTGGAATCGAACGCCGACCCTGCAAGATGCGAACGTATAGAGTGAAAAAACGGGGCCCAACCACTTGGACCTTCTGAGATTGAACAGAAAACATATTTTATAGACATCATAGATCTCAATAAAGTTAAACTTAAAGTTAAGCGAAATTATTTTCTCAAATTTATTAAGGTATATCTAGGAGATATTCTACTTGGTTTTTATTTAATCGACTAATTATTTGTAAGCATTGGTTGTTTATGGGGATGCAAATAATTATGCTAATATCATTGTAATAATTCAAGTAATTATTGTAGTATTACAGTGTTCGTGAATATAACTATCCTACTGCTTTCAATATCTAACAGCAGTTAAAATGTTTTTGATTACATAACTTCATTGACCCAGGAGAGGAAAGAATCGTGAATGAAAATCTGACTTTAGTTAAAATTTGTCATATTCATATCCAAAAATACACAGACTTAAACCGAATGTCCACACATGTTGTTAGTGTTACAATGCTCAGGAATAGCATGTTCCGGACGTTGCAACACAGGAATAAGGTATTGTGATTGTTGCAAAATTGAATAAGGTGGAGTGAGACTTGCAACACTGAAATGAGAAGTATTATTTGTTATAACACAAGAAAGAGGGGTTGCAAAACAGAACTTGTTGTGAGTGTTGCAATATAAAATTACAAAACCAGAGTTGCAACACATAAATAACATACTGTGAGGGTTCAACATGGTATTACTGTGATACAGCGCTTCAAAACACGCATAAAACATTACACATGGGTTGCAACACAACACCTTATTTATGTGTTGCAACACACAAGTTATTTAAATGTTACAACACTCAAAACATAAATATAAGTATTGCAACATTCACAACACATTATTTATGTCGTAACACACAAAGCTTTATTGTCATGCAACACATCTCTCAACACGTCATTGCTGTGTTGTAACACTCACATCTCGGTACTACAGTGTTGCAATTGTTCAACTCTCACCTTGCAAATTCTGTATTGCAGCACTCACGTTAGGACCGCAATACAGTATGTAAATTTGAAAATGTTGGCGATTGAATAAAAAAACAAAAGGTGATAGAAAATATAACTAACAAGTGATTAAATAGACGAATACAAGATAATTAATAAAAAAAAACGTAACTGAAGAAACAAATCATATTAGATTGAACAGCTAATAACTAGTGATTAACTAGATAAATATCGGCGATTAAATATCTAAAAACGAGAGATTTTATGGGTAAACGATGCTCTAACAAATAGATAAAATGATATAAATAGATATATTAAAGTTGATGTGGTCGACAAATTAAACGTGATTGTACATATAAAATGGGATTAAATTGATGAAAATTGCGATTCTATTATTAAAAAATAACTTTTTCGATTAACTAAATGAAAAAAAGGAAGATGAAAATAGAGAGTTCGAATTTGGGATAAAAAAACATATGCGATTGAATAACTAATAAAGGTGATTAAACAGATAAATGTTCATGAATAAATGTCTACAAAAGGGTGATTGGATTAATTAAAAATGATGACTGAACAAATAAAGATATTGTAATAAAAAGATAAAATATAAAACTTGCTTAAATTGATAAATAGAGCGTGATTGTACATATAAAATTTGATTAAATAGATGAAAAATAGCATTGGATTAAAATTAAAGTATTTAGTAACCAATATATGGAAAAAATATAGTTATAGCTAATGCAAAGAGTTCGAACTGGTGATCGCGTGAGCACCGAGTTCGACCTCCCAATCTGACCACGACGTTTCTTGCTTAATGAACTCATCACTCATTCATTCATCCACCTTATCATACATCATCAATAGACATTTGAGGCATGAGAAGAAAAAATCAGCAGGGAAAAAAATTGTGAAGTAGAGAGGTAAGGTAAGATAAGGTAATTATGAGGTGAAAGAACTTGGCCTGTATGATTATATAGCACTTGGAAGGGATATTAAGATCATCTGGGATATACAAAGACGAAGTGTAGGAATGGAAAGCTTCTACTTGGGCTATCAGAGATCGAACGGTGACTCTGCAAGAAGCAAGAAGACGGAGTGGAATAAAGGTTCTCAAGCACTTGGACCATCGGGGATCAAACACAAACGTATTTTATAAGCAGCACAGATCTAATAAATTTTAGCAAACTGAAGTGTACTCATTTGTTATCATCAGTTCTTTATGGCATTTAAATTTGTTATTGAACTTGGAATTTATCCAGTAAAATATTAATTTTTGCACAGACAGTTTATAGGCATGAATGTTCACCTAGATGTACTCACCTAGACGTGATCACATAGATGTGCTCACCTTTATGTGCTTACTAAGATGTTCTCACTCTAATACTCAGTCATTCATCCTGTTTAAAGTTTAAAAGGGATGTGAGGACGTAGTGAAGGAACGGTGCTCAACTACTTGGACTATCGGGGATCGAACAGAAAACATATTATATAGATATCATAGATCTCAATAAAATTAAACAAAGCGAACTATTCAAAGATATTTTCTCCAATTTATTAAGGTATATCTGGGAGATATTCTACTTAGTATTTATTAAGCAAAAAAATAAGTGGTTTGCACAAGCTGTTCATGGGCATAAAATAATTATGGTAACATCGTAGTAATTGTTCAGGTAATTATGAAAGAATTAAAGTATTCGTGGAGGATATTATCCTATTGCTTTCAATAGAATTATAGTATTCGTAAAGGAAATTATCCTATTGCGTTCAATATCTTACGGCAGTTACAATGTTTTTTTATTGCATAACTTTGTTGAGTCAAGAGAGGAAAGAATCGAGAATGAAAACCGGACATAAGTTAAAACTTGTCATATTCATATCCAGAAACATAAAACAGATTTAAAACGAATGCACACAGACATGTTGTAAGTGTTGCCACGCACGGGAATAACATTTTTTGGGGTGTTGTAACAGAGGAATAAAGTGCTGTGAGTGTTGGAAATTTCAATAAGGTTTTGTTAGTCTTGAAACATTGAAGTGAGAAGATATAAGTGTTGGAACTCAAGAAGGAGGTGTTGCGAGTGTTGCAAAACAGAACTTGTTTTGAGTGTTGGAACAAAAAACATATTTAGTGGCAAAACAACCAATACGCCACGGGGACTGTTATTAAAGGTATAGTTAAGATAATTATGGTCAATTCCTTTCAATATGTTAGGCATTGAACATATTTTTCATTTTATTTCTTTACTGATGCTAGACAGGAAAGAATCCTGAATGTAAATGAAAGTAAATATATACCTCACTGTAAATAAAAGTCCATATATAGAGAAAGAAAAATACACAGATATAACACGAATGCATATGAGATTATGCATAAAAATATTACTGAAAAAAAGCAAAAGTGCTTTGTATCGAATATATGGAAAAAAGGAAGACTAAACCCTAAGTTCGAACTCGTGACCGCGTGAACACCAGGTCCGACCTCTCAGTCTGACCACGACGCTTCCTGCTTCATAAAGAACTCAACACTCATACATTCATCCACTTCATCATACATCATCAATTGACATTTTCGGCATGAGAAGACAAAATCATGAAGGAAAAGAATGTCTGCGATGAAGTTGGGTAAGGTACGGTAATATAAGCATTAGGTGAAAGTACTAGGCCAGTAAAATTAATTAGCACTTGCAAGGGATATTGAGATCAGCTGGGATATATAAGGACGAAGCGAAGGAATGGAAAGCTACCACTTGGGGCTTCGGGGATCGAGCGCGGACTCTGCAAGAAACGAGAGGAAAGAGTGGAGTAACGTTGCCCAAGCACTTGGACCAACGGGGGTTCGAACAGAAACGTATTTTATAAGCAGCCCAGATCTAATAAATTTAAGCAAACTGAAGTGTACACAGTTGTTCTCACCAGTTTTTAAGGTTTATCAATTAGTTACTGACCTTGTTCTTTATCAAATAAATTAATAATTTTGCACAGGCTGTTTATTGCTACGATGATGATGTTCACCTAAATATCTTAACATAAATGTGTTCACATTTATGTGCTCACCTAGATGTTCTCTCTCAAATAATCAGTCTTTCATCTTGTTTAAATCTTAAGTATTACTGACACCTTAAGCTGATTATGTAATGTCCATGTTTGTTTTATTAATGATTGCATGGTAGGAATCCCAGTGGAATTATTAGAGGAAAAAAGGGATTCATCAGTATTTCTGATGTATAGATCAGATTAAGATTTTTCTTTTAGTTGGTCACAAGTGCTTAACCTAGAAAAAGCAGATCGATGGAACATGACTCTATTGTGTGTTTATACCAGCCTATCCTCCTGTTTTCGTAATACTTATAGTTACGATGAAGACATTAATACGTATTTCGACTTAAAACGCAATTAGAAAGTTGAAATCGGTACTATTGAAGTAGGACAAACCGGAAAAGATTATATATATGTGTTGCAGAGGCAAATTAAATTAACCTAACCTAACCTTCCTAGACCTAATAAACGATATCTGTATGAGGCGTAATATAGTACATATGTGTGCTATACTAGGCCTAGGAATATTTATGTTTGTTTTTTTTGCCTCATTTTTTTCGGACTCTGTAAAGTGAATAATATAAAATTCAACCATCTGAATGCTTAGTATGTAAATCTTTGTACTATGGTGCACAGTGTTACAGAAACTACTATATAAACAGGAGGATGGGTTTGTAGAAACTTACAAGTCTCAAATTTTTGCACTAAACTTTGTTAAGGATTTTCTTAAAGTTATCTCTCTACAATGAAGACTTTAGTGTATAGATTCTCAATGACATACAAATTATGAATTTTCACTAAATGATGTAATATTAAAGATATAGGTAAGGTAGTTATGGTAATGTTAAAGTATTGGTTAAGGTAATTATGGTAATATTATAGTAGTAGTTAAGGTAGTTATTTTAATATTAAAGTTATAGTTAAGATAATTATGGTCAATATCTTTTAATATGTTACGGCATTGAACATGTTTTTCATTATATTTCTTTAGTGATGCTAGAAAGGAAAGAATCCTGAATGACAACCTTGCTGTAAATGAACGGCCTATTCGAATGCACATGTGTGTGTTGCAACGTAAAGGAATACCGTATTGTGAGTGTTGAAACACAAAAAAAAAACATGTCGAAACTAAAACTAAAAAATCTAGAGTTGGTAAATAAAACGTGATTGAATATTTAAAATATGATTAAATAGATGAAAAATAGTAACGAATTATAACTAAGGTATTTCGTGGCCAATATATGAAAATAAAGAAGCCGTGAAGACTGTGGTCGAACTGGTGACCGTGTGAACACCGACTCCGACCTCACAGTCTGACCACGACGCTTCCTGCTTTTTGAAGAATTCAGCAGTCATACATTCATCCACTTCCTCATACATCATCAAGCAACTCATGAGGCATGAGGAGAAAAAAAATCAGTAGGTATAAAACATCACTGTGAAGAAGGGATGTAAGGTAAGGTAATAATGAGGTGAAAGTACGGCTCGAGTATGATTATATAGCAAGTGGAAGGAACATTAAAATGAGCTGGTATGTATAAGTATAAATATAAGGAACGGTGCCCAACCATTTCGACCATCGGGTGATCGAACACATATTTATTTTTTAAACAGCATAGATCTAAATAAATTTTAGCAAATTGACTTGTATAAAGTTCTCACCAATTCTTTAAGGTATATCAACGCGGTTTTGAACGTTGCATTTATATAATAAATAACAAATTTTTTTGAATATGTTGTTTAGTCTAGAGTGTCACCACATATGTGTTCACCAAGTCTGTTGACATCTAGTGTTCACCTAGTGTGCTCACATATAGTGTTCACATAGTGTGTTCACATCTAGTATTCACCTAGTGTGTTCGCATATAGTGTTCACATCTAGTTTTCACCTAGTGTGTTCACATAGTGTGTTCACATCTAGTGTTCATCTAGTGTGTTCACATCTAGTGTTCACTTAGTGTGTTCACATCTAGTGTTTACATAGATGTATTCCCCAAGGCGTGTTCACATAGATGTATTCCCCAAGGCGTGTTCACAAAGATGTGTTTCCCAAGGCGTGTTCACATAGATGTGTTCCCCAAGTCGTGTTCACATAGATGTGTTTCCCAAGTCGTGTTCACCTAGACCTGTTCACTTACATGTGTTCACCTGGACCTGTTCATTTATATGTATAAACCTAGTGTTCACAATAATATTCATCTTTGTTTCATCTTTAAAACAAAAATAATACTGAGACTTGAAGCTGATTTTGTAAATTTCAAGTTTTTTTACAATGGCTGCATGGTAGAAATCCCATCTGTATGATTTGTGTTTTTAGTAATGAAGGAATGTAATCGAAAAAAACGAATATCAGTGTATTTGAGTTATAGATCAAATTTTTTCTTTTTCTTTTAGTTGGCCTCAAGTGTTGAAAGCCACAAGCAACAGATGGACGGAAAATTATTTTATAATATGTATAAGTTTATGTTACAAATATTTTTCACTAAACTTTTTCAACAACACTGTTGATGTTATGTGTCAACATTTCAGACTTCAGTGACTAGATTCTTAATGACAATCAAATTACACGTTTTCAATATGCAATATTATAGTAAAAACAGTATATTACTTTCATGTACATAATAAAAACATGTATATTCTTTTTTTTATAAATCCAGAAGGGCCGTGATGAGGGTTCAAATCTACGCAAGGGATGTTCCCAGAAGCGCCTTGGTCAACTGTATTACGACATAGTTAAAAGATTTGCAACCTTGAGTGCTACTGACTTCTCTAGAATCCCAAAGCTTCTCTGAAGCACAACCGAGGTATCACACAATTCCCCCATGCATTTGGGCTCTGTCAACCAAAGGTTTTACCTCTACGCTCTACGATACACACAGAAATCACAATAGCGTGATATATGAAATACCTTGTTGTGGGTGTTGCAACATGTAATTGCATATTGTGAGTGTTACAACACATTAAAATCATGTTGTGAGTGTTTGCAACATATAAATAACGATTTGAGAGTGTTGCAACATAGGAAGTAGGTGACGTGAGTGTTGAAGCATAGGATTGTGATGTTGCAGGGTGAGCGCTGCAAGACAGGATTGTGATATTGCAAGTTGAGCGTTTAAGCACAGGAATAACGTATTATGTTTGTTGCAACACAGGAATGAGGTGTGGCAATTTAAAAACAGACAAAACTTATTGTGATAGTTGCAACACACAAAACACATTATTCATGTGGTACAACACTCGTATAAGTTCCTGTGTTGCAGCATTGCAACCATCACAACAGGTTTTTATGATCTGCAACGCTCACATATCTTCTTTTCATAAAAAGTTTATCTCTGAATTCTTTCACGATTTTAGTATTTCATTGCTGGTATGCAAATATAAAATCATAATCGATTGCATAGATCGATAAAATATGATTAAAAAGATAACTAAAAAACATCCTAAATAGTTGAAGACAAAGTGAATAAACAAATCAAACGTAATTTAATGAAAAATATTTTGCGATTTAATATTTAATAAAGGTTATTAAACATTTAAATATACGTGATTAGTAGGCATCCATTAGTCTCAGGAGAGTACGGAGTTGCACTCTGGTTGTCGGTCTGGAGTGGCCTCTTCAAGGCGTAAAGCCAGTATAGGTTGATACAGGGGAGAAACTGTTACCCATGCAGCAGGTTCCCCCTCTTCACGGCGCCGAAAGTCTCCAATGGAAAGGCAAACGCCAATACGATTGGTTCCAGCACCGACGCAAAAACTCTCAGAACGAGGTTAACGGCAACAACGAACTGTATAAGGGCTCCAGCTGCAGTGTTTACCTCGACGTTGGTAAATAAGGCACAGAGACTCCAAACCCGGATACCGCCGTGGTCGGGGCCGGAGAAGAACCATCCCAGCAAGGGCAATAACGACCCTCGCCCTCAGTAGATATACGTGATTAAATATCTAGAAAGGGGTGATTGGGATCTTAAGTAAGTGATGACTGAACAAATAAATATAATTTGATCAAAAGAGAAAATACAAATAATGCTATAATAGATCAATAAACGTGCTTGAATATTTAAAATTTGAATAAATAGATGAAAAAAAGTATTGGATTCAAACTAAAGTATTTTTTAGTCAATAAATGGAATTAAGGAAGCTCAGGAAATGACCAGAGTTCGAACTGGTGACCGTGTGAACACCGGGTTTATCCTCCTAGTCTGACCACGACGCTTCCTGTTGAATGAAGAACTCAGCAGTGATGCATTCATCCACTTCATACATTATCAAGTGACATGAGGAACGATGAGAGAAAATCAATAGGATAAAAAAATCTCTGTGAGGAAGCAAGATAAGGTAAGGTAAGGTAAGCTCAGGTAAGGTAAGGTAAGGTCAGGTAAGTTAAGGTAAGGTAAGGTAATAATGAGGTGAAAGTACTGCTCTAGTTTGATTATAGAGCACTTGTTAAGGATATTAGGATGAGCTGGGATATATAAGGACGGATTGAAGGAGGGGTGCCTAACCACTTCGACCATCGGTGATCAAACAAAACTTTATTTTACATCCAGCATTGATCTAAATAAAATTTCAGCAAAATTAAGTATATTAAGTTCTCACCAATTATTTTGGTTATATCATCGATGTTTTGAACTTTGTATTTATCCAATTAATAATTTTGTGCATAGGTTGTATATAGGTAAGATGCTCACCATATGTGTTCACCTAGTGTATCCACTTAGACGCGTTTAATTGTTAGTGTTCATCCTAATAATAAGTGTTTCTTCTTGTTTAAAGCTAAATAATTACTAAAAGCTAAAGCTGATTTTGTACATTTTAAGAGTTTTTTTTTTTTAACAAAGATAACATGATAGAAATTCTACCTGTATGATTTGTGTTTTTACGTATAAACGAATGAGAGAAAGTAAAGACAATATCAGTGTATTTGACGTATAGTTCAGATATCGATTTTTTTTTCTGTTGGCCTCAAGTGTTGAAAGCCAGAAGCACTAGATGGATGGAAAATTATTTTATAATGCGTTATAATTAACGTTTCAAATATTTTCCCTTCATCTACATTCAAAGAGAAACAATAGTACTCAGACATAACACGAATGCATACACATGTTGTGAGTGATGCATCACACATGAATAATGTCTTGTAAGAGTTGCAACACAAAAAGCGATTTCAGAGTGTTAGTACACATAAATGAGGTGTTTTGAGTATTGCAACACATGATTGAGATGTTGCGAGGTGAGTGTTGCATCACTGGAATAACGTGTTGTGGTAGTTGGAACACAGGAAGCGTTTAGTACTAAAAAAAATAATTGTTGTATATTGGACTACCCAAAACACCACAAATTATTCATGCTTTTCAACACACAACACGTTATTTCTCTGTTGCATCACTCACAACATGATATTTATGTGTTGAAACACTCACATGGTATTCCTGTGTTGCAAAGTTGCAACTCTCAGAACTATTATTTTCATGAAGTGTTTAATCTTGAATCCCTTCACGATATAAATATTTCATTGCTAACATGTAAATAAAAACAATATTGATTCATTAATCGATAAAAGATTATTAAAAATATAACCATAACGTTCTTAAATAGATGAACAGAAAGTGATTAAACAAAGAAAACGTAATCTAATACATTGAGATATATACAAGAGTTGTTACATTCTTGTACAGCCACTAGTACGCGTAGCGTTTCGGGCAGGTCCCTGGAATACGATCCCCGCCGCGAAGAATCGTTGTTACAACCAAGTACATATTTTACTCTTGAGTTAAACAGAAGCTACAGTTAAGGATTTGCGCCCAGTAAATCCTCCCCGGCCAGGATACGAACCCATGACAAAGCGCTCACGGAACGCCAGGTGGGTGTCTTACCACTACACCATGGAGACTGTAAATCAAAAAGGTTGAGGAGACATCAATCAAAAGGTTGAATAATTAATGAAGGTGATTAACCAGATACATATATGAGATTAAATATGTAGGAAAGGATGAATGGTTAGTAAATAATGATTGAACAAATAAATTTAATGTGATAAAAGAGAAAATATAAAACTTCCTAGAATTTATAAATAAAACGTGATTGAATATTTAAAATGTTTTTAAATAGATGAAAAATAGTTTTAGATTAAAACTAAAGTATTTTGTGGCCTATACATGGAAAATAGGAATCCCACGCTATAAGAGTTGAGTTCGAACTCGAGACCGCGTAAACACTGGGTCCGACTTCCCCGTCTGACCACGAGGCTTCCTGCTTAATAAATCAGTCAACAGTCATACATTTAACTACTTCATCATTCATCATCAATTGACATTGTAGAAATGAGAAGAGAAAATCCGTTAGGAAAAGAATCTCTGCGAGGAAACGAGGTAAGGTAAGGTAATTATCAGGAAAGCAATAAGCCAGTATGATTTTATAGGACTTGGAAGGGACTTTAAGATCATCTGGGATATATAAGGACGAAGTGAAGGAATGGAAAGCAACTACTTTGACCATCGGGGATCGAGCAGAAAACATATTATAGAAATATCATTGACCTCAATTAAATTAAACAAAGCGAACTATTCGAAGAAATTTTCTCTATTTTATTAAGGTATATCTGGGAGATATCCTATTTAGTATTTATTTAATAAACAAATAATTGGTTTGCATAGGTTGTTTATGGGTGTACATGTAATAAAGGCTATATCATAGTAATAGTTCAGGTAATTATGGTAGTATTATAATATTCGTGAAGGAAATTATCCTATCTTTCAATATCTTACGGCAGTCAAAATGTTTTGATTACATCACTTTACTGAGCGAAGAGAGGAAAGAATCGTGAATGCCAACCGGACTTAAGTTAAAACCTGTCATATTCATATCCAAAAATTCTCAGATTTAAAACGAATGCCCACAGAGATGTTGTAAGTGTTGCAACGAACAGGAATAGCATGTTTTGGGTGTTGCAACACAGGAATATGGTGCTATGTTGCAAATTTGAATAAGGTGTTAGGAGTTTTGAAACACCGACATGAGAAGTTATGTGTTGGAATAAATAAGGTGTTGCGAGGGCTGCAAAACATAACTTGTGAGTATTACAACAAAAAATTACATACCCAGGATGCAACACATGAATAACATACTGGATGTGTTGCATCGTTTCAACACACAATGAATATTATGCCTGCGTTGCAACACAACACGTTATTTCAATGTTGAAGCACCCAAAATATATTTATAAATATTGCAATATTCATAACACATTATTTACGTTGTAACACCCACAGCGCGCTATTTTCTTGCAGGAATCATAACACGATAATATCTTGCAACACAACTCATAACACGTCATTGCTGTGTTGCAATACTCACATCGCTATATCACAGTGCTGCAATACTCACATCACTATATTACAGTGTTGCAATTTTTCAACTTTCACTGTGCAACTTCTCTGTTGCAACTCTCATGTTATGACTGTGGTACAACACTCACAACTTGCATTCCCATCAAGCGTTTAACGTTGTATTCTTGCCAGATATTAATATTTTATTGCAAATTTTTCAATTTAAAAAAGGTTAGCGGTTGAATAAGTAAAGAAAAGGTGACAGAAAATATAACTAACAAGTGATAATATAGATGTAAAAAAATAAATGAATAAATAAAATGTGACTGAAGAAATAAAATATATTAGATTGAACAGCTAACAAAGGTATTTAACTAGGTAAATATAGGTGATTAGATATCTAAAACGGGTGATTGAATTGGTAAATGATGCTTTAAAAATAGATAAAATTCTATAAATAGATATAATAATGTTGCTGTAATTAAATGTGATTAAATAAAAGAAAACTGCGCTTGAATTATTAAAAACAAGCTATTATTTATGAACTAAATAAAAAAAAGAAAAATGCAAAGGAGAGTTCTTAATGGGGAAAGAAATGATATGCGATTGAATAATCAATAAAGGTAATTAAACAGATAAAGATACATGATTAAATATCTAGAAAAGGGTGATTGCATTAATAAAAAAAAATTATGACTGAACAATTAAAGATGAAGTGATAAAAATGGAAAACAGAAAACTTACTTAAATATATAAATAAAACGTGATCGAACATATAAAATTTGATTAAACAGATGAAAAATATTATAGGTTTAAACTTAAGTATTCTTTAGCCAATATATGGAAAAAAGGAAGATCTGGCAACTTCGAACCGAGTTCAAACCGGTGACTGTGTGAACACCCAGTCCTAACTCCCAGTCTAACCACGACGCTTCATGCTTAATGAAGAACTCAGCAGTCATATACTCATCCACTTCACCATACATCATCATCTGACATGTGAGGCATGAGAACAAAAAAAATAAAAAAGGAAAAAAAGTCTCGGTGAGGAAGCGAGGTAAGGTAAGGTACCGTAGTTATGAGGTGAAAATACTAGGCCAGTATGATTATATAGCACCTAGAAGGGATTTTAAGATCATCTGGGATATATAAGGACGAAGGGAAGGAATGGAAAGCTACAGCATGGGCAATCGGGGATTGAACGCAGACTCTTCAAGAGGCGAGAGGACGGAGTTGAGTAACGGTGACCAAGCACTTGGACCATCGGGGAATCGATCACAAACGTATTTTATAAACAGCATAGATCTAATAAATTTAAGCAAACTGAAGTGTACCCAGTAGTTCTCAACAGTTCTTTAAGGTATATAAATTTATTGATGAACTTGGTATTTATCTAATAAATTAATAATTTGTTCACAGGTTTATAGGCATAAATGTTCACCTAGATGTGCTCACCTAAAATTTGTTCACCTAAATGTGTCAGCCTTTATGTGCTCACCTGGATGTGCTCACCTAGATGTTCTCACTCTGATAATCAGTCTTTTCATCTTGTTTAAAGCTTTGCTTTGTTTAAAGCTTAAGTACTAATGATGCTTTATGCTGATTGTGTACTGTTCACGTGTTTTTTAATAATGATTGCATGGTAGGAATCTGAATTGAACTATTAGAGAAAATAGGGATTCATCAGTATATATTGACGTATAGATCAGAATAAGATTTTTCTTTTAGTTAGTCACAAGTATTTAAAACCCAGAAAAAACAGATCGATGGAACCTGTCTTTATAATTTGTTTATACCAGCATATCCTCCTGTTTTGGTAGTACTTGTAGTAACGGTTAGGACATTAGTACATATTCCGACCTACAACGCAATTTCTAAGTTGATATCGGTACTATTGAAATTGAGCACACCGGATTTTTTTTAGATTTATGTTGCAAAGACAAATTAAACTAACCTAACTTAACCTTCTCAGCCCTAATACATGATATTTGTATGAGGCCTAATATAGTACATATGTGTGCTATACTAGGCCTAGGAATATTTGTTAGATTTATGCCTCTTTTTATCGAACTCTAGAAATTTAGTAAATAGTACAAAATTCTACCATTTAAATGCTTATTACGTCAATCTATATACTATGCTACACATTGTTACAAAAACCACTATCTAAACAGGAAGATGGGTTGCTTAAACTTACAAGTATCAAATTCTTGCACTACACTTTGTCAATGATTTTCTTGAAGTTATATCTCTGGAATGAAGACTTTAATAAATAGATTCTCAATGGCATACAAATTACGTATTTTCATTATAGTATGTAATATTATAGCAACAATTAAGGTAATTATGGTAATATTATAGTACTTGTTAAGGGAATTATGGTAATATTATATTAATAGTTAAAGAAATTATGATAATATTAAGGTAATGGGTAAGGTAATTATGGTAATATTACTCCAATAGTTAAGATAATTGTATTAATATTTCGGTGATGGTTAAGGTAACTATGGTAATAATAAAGTTATACTAAAGGTAATTATGGAAATATTAAAGTTATAGTAAGGTCATTGTGGTCAATTCCTTTAAAAAATTACGACATTGAACATCTTTTTCGTTATAATTCTTTACTGATGCTAGAAAGGTAATAATTCTTAATGACAACCTTGCTGTAAATGAAAGTCGATATATATAGAGAAATATAATGGCACGGCATAACACAAATGCATATGTTAGTGTTGCAACGTATATGAATACCGTGTTACGAGTGTCACATCACAGGAATGTAGTGTTGTGAGTGTTGCAACACATCAGTAACAATTTGTGAGTGATGAAAAATATAAATAACGTGTTAAGAGTGATGGAACACAAAAATCAAATATTGTGATTGTCCAAATGCTGAAATAAAGTGTTTTAGTTTTGCAAAAAAAAAAAATAACGTATTGTGAGTGTTATAACCAAGAATAATGTTTTGTGAGTACTGAAATACAGTAATAAAATGCTGTATGTGTTGCAACGTTGCAACACAGGAATAACGTGTTGTGAATTTTTGACCGGACAGGGATACAATATTGTAACACATAATTACTGTGTTGTAAGTGAATGTTGCAATATGTTTTGTATGTGTTTCGATACTCACAATGTTATTTCTGCCTTTAAATACTTACTATACATTATTTCTGTGTTGCAATGCTGAAAACGCATTATTTAAATTTTACAACGCCCACAATGGTATTGTTGTATTGCAACACTCACAACACGATATTAATGTTTTGTAAAAATATAATAATAATAAATAATATATTTTAATGATAAATAATATAATAGAGGAAAGTTTCCTGAATCGATAAATAAAACGTGATTGAATATATTTAAATATGATTAAATAGATGAAAAATATTATTGAATAAACAAAAGTATTTGATTGCCAATATATGGAAAAAAGGAAGTTTTGACTACCAAAGGTGAGTTCGAACTGGTATTCGCTTGAACACTGGGTTCGACCTCCCAGTCTGACCACGTCACATCCTGCTTAATAAAGAACTCAGCAGTGATGCATTTATCTACTTCATCATACACCATCAGGGGGGGGGGACATATAAGACATGATGAGAGCAAATCAGACGGGAAAAATCTCTGTGAGGATGCGAGGTAAGGTAAGGTAATAATGAGGAGAAAGTACTGCTCTAGAATGATTATATTGCACTTGTTAAGGACATTAGGATTACCTGGGATGTGTAAGGACAGATTGAAGGATCGGTGCACAACCACTTCGACCCTCTTGGATCGAACAAAATTATGTTTTATATTCAGCATATATCTAAATAAATTTAAGCAAAATGAAGTGAATAATGTTCTCACCAATTGTTTAAGATATATCAACAAAGTTTTGAACTTTGTATTTATCTAATTAATCAATTTTGGCATAGGATGTTTATGGTAAGATGTTTACCATATGCGTTCACCTAGTGTATTCATCTAGACGTGTTCACCTAGTGTTCACCCTAATAATCATTGTTTCTTCTTGTTTAGAGGTAATAATATTACCAGGACCTAAAGTTAATTTTTCACATATAAAGTTTTTTTTACAATGATAACGCGATAGAAATTCTATCTGTATGATTTATGTTTTAGTAAGGAACGAATGAAAGCAAATAAAGACAATATCAATATATTTGACGTATAGATCAGATATTGATTTTTCTTATAGTTGGCCTCAAGTGTCGAATAGCAAGAAACACAAGATGGATGGAAAATTATTTTATGAAGCGTTTTAATTTATGTTTCACATATTTTACTTATATCTATATTCAAGGAAAAACAATAATACTCAGACAAAACACGAATGTATACACGTGTTGTGATTGTTGCATCACAGTAATAATGTCTTGTAAGTGTTGCAGTACAAAAAGCGTGATGAGAGTGTTTCAATACAGAAATTCAGTGTTTTGAGTGTTGCAACACAGGAATGAGGTGAGTGTTGCTGCAAGGGAATAACGTGTTGTGGTTGTTGGAAAACAGGAATGTTTTGTATTTAAAAACAGACAAAAATTGCTGTGTATTGCAACACACACAAAACACATTATTCCTTTGTTTCAACACTCAAAACACGTTATGTCTCTGCTACATCACTCACAATACGATATTTATGTGTTGAAACACTCACATGGTATTCTTGTGTTGCAAAGTTACAACTCTCAAAACTATTATTTTCATGAAGTGTTTAAAGTTTAATCCTTTAATGGTATAAATATTTTACTGCTATCGGTAAATTTTGTATTTTTAGTAATGAACGAATGAAAACAAATAAAGACAATATCAGTGTATATGACGTATAAATCAGATATTGATTTTTCGTATAGTTGGCCTCAAGTTTTGAAAGCTAGAAACACAAGATGGCTGGAAAATTATTTTATAATGCGTTTTAATTTATGTTTCAAATAATTTCGCTTCATCTACATTCAAAGAGAAACAATAATACACAGACATAACACGAATGCATACACATGATGTGAGTGTTTCAACACACAGAAAAAATATCTTGTAAGTGTTGCAACACAAAAAGCGTGATGAGAGTGTTTCAACAAAGAAATGAGGTGTTTTGAGAGTTGCAACACAGGAATGAGGTGTTGCGAGGTGAGTGATGCAGCTCTGGAATAACGTGGTTTGGTTATTGGAACACAGGAAGGTTTTGTATATAAAAAACAGACAACATTTTATCTGTATTGTAGTTTCAATTATCTCGTGCACAGCTATAGATTCTGCCTGTTCTGTACCAACAATGTTTCTGCATGCTTCAACATCAACGACAACAACAATACGTGCTCAAACGTATTGATGTCTAGACATCACACCTCTCCCTCTCCACTCTCCAGTACCCGAGACACCTGCACCTACTGTCTCGCCGGTTGACCAGACGTCTCCAGCTAACTAACTTTCCGGTCATTTGCTTCTAGTCTCCAACTCCAGTATTCGCTCCAAATATGACGTCACACCCCATATGTGACGTCACAGGTAGTCTGCTGTGCCAGCGTCCAGCACAACATACTACCCTCTGAGTGCTCGCAGCTGTAACATCTACTGTTGCCCTTGGGTAACGGTAGATGCACACAGCAAATTTGTTTAAAGTATTGCCTGCTTCTTGTTATTAACGTAAATTTCACATGTATATAATTTTTATGATTGTGTTTAAGCCAAGTGGATAAGGGGTTTTGTTTTTATTAATTGTTATTTGTCAGTTGAGTTAAATTAAGTCATATTTTGTTATATTAAATGTTTCAATTTTTATTCTCTTTTAGTTTCACCCGCCACTCTCACACAGTAGAGGTATCAAGCATTTTATTTCTTAGTTTTTTATTAATGTGCGATTTGCACAACATCTGTCAGAATAGTTACTGCACTGTTAAAGATTCTCGTCACCATTCCAACACACACAACACACTATTCCTGGGTTTCAACACTCAAAACACGATATTTCTCTGTTGCATCATTCACAACATGATATTTATTTGTTGAAATATTAACATGATATGCCTGTGTTACAAAGTTATAACTCTCACAACTATTATTTTCATTGTGTTTTACGTTGAATAATTTCACGATATAAATATTTCAATGCTAACAAGTAAATAAAAAAACAACATTGATACATTCATCGATAAAAGATTTTTAAAAATATAACTAAAAAGTTATCAAGTATGTGAACAGAAAGTGATTAAACAAATAAAACTTAATTTAATAAATAAATCAAAAGCGGTTGAACAATTTAAAAGGTGATTAAACAGATACATATACGTGATTAGATATCTAGAAAAGGGCAATTGGATTAATAAATAATGATTGAACAAATAAATGTGTGATAAAGTAAAAAGATAAAACTTGCTAGAATTTATAAAAAAAAGTAATATGAATATTTAAAGTTTATTAAACAAAGATAGATTTTTTAGATTCAAACCAAAGTATTGTGTGGGTAATATATGGATAATATGAACCTGAAGTTTCTAATTGAGAATTCAAACTGGTGACCGCGTGAACACCAGGTCCGTCCTCCCAGTCTGACTACGACTCTACATGCTTAATGAAGAACTCAGTCATATATTTATCCACTTCATCATACATCATCAATTGACATTTGAGGAAAAAATCTGGAAGGAAAAGAATCTCTGTGAGGAAGCAAGGTAAGGTAAGATAATGTAATTATGAGGTGAAAGAACTAGGCCAGTATGATTATATAGAACTTGGGAGGGATATTAAGATCATCTGGGATATATAAGGATTAAGTGGAGGAATGGAAGCTACCACTTAGACCATCGGGGATCGAACGCGGACTCTGCAAGATGCGAGAGGATGGATTGGAGTAACGGTTACCAAGCACTTGGACCATCGGGGATCGAGCACAAACGTATTTTATAAGCAGCACAGATCTAATGAATTTAGGCAAACTGAAGTGTACACAGTTATTTTCACCAGTTGTTTAAGGTATTTAAATTAGTTACTGACCTTGGTATTCCTATAATAAAATATTAGCTTTTTCAACAGGCTGTTTATAGGCATAGGTGTTCACCTAGATGTACTCACCTAGACGTGATCACATAGATGTTCTCACTCTAATAATCAGTATTTCACCTTATTTAAAGCTTAAGTATTACTGACACATTAAGCTGATTTTGTAATGTTCATGTTTGTTTTAGTAATGATCGCAAGGTAGGAATCCCAGTTGAATGATTGGAAAAAAGGGATACATTAGTATATATGACGAATAGATTTAATTAAGATTTTCCTTTTAGTTGGTAACAAGTGTTAAGAACGCAAAACAAAAACAGATCGTTGACTTGATTTTATAATGTGTTTCAACTTAAATGTTTCAAATTCTTGCCTTGAACTTTGTCAAATATTTTCTTGAAGTTATCTTTCGACTTTGAAGACTTTGTGAATTGATTCCTTATGACATAGAAATTACTTGTATTCACTAAATTGTGTATTATAGTAATAGTTATGGAAATTATTTTAAATTTTATTTCAACTTAGTTTTTATTATAATTCTGTGTTGATTCTAGAGAAAAAATAGTTTTGGTGGACAAACTTACTGTAAATAATAATCTACAGATAGCGGAACAAAAATACACAGACATATCACAAATACATACACACATGTTGAGTGTTTTGCAAAGTATAGGAATACAATTTTGTGAATGTTGCAACACAGGAATGAGGTGCTGTGAGTGTTACTTCACAGGAATTATGTATTATCGTGAAGTTATTTTGAGATGATTTCGTTGCTTAGCGTCCCCACGGCCCAGTTCTCAACCAGGCCTCCTTTTTTATTACACTTTTCCATGAAGCAGCCCGTTGCAGCTATCTAAATCTTAGGTACCTGTATACTGCTAGGTGAACAAGGGCATCAGGGTGAGAGAAACTTTGCCCATTTGTTTCCACCTCCGCCGGGGAACGAACCCGGAAACTTAGCGCTACGAATTTCAAGCAGTGTCCACTCAGCCGTCAGGCCCATGTTGTAAGTGTTGAAAGACAAAAAAACATGTTAGAATAGTCACTCTTAACACGGTAATTATGTGTTGCAATAAGTTATTGCTGACCGGTGAAACACTCACATTACGTATTTCCTGTGTTGCAACGTTGCAACGCCTACAACAAGGTATTAATATGTTGCAGTGCTCACAATACGTTATTACTGTCCAGAAATGCTCACACCACATTATTCCTGAGTTGCAAGGCCCTCAAAACGTTATTTATATTTTGCAACACTCACAATTCTTTGTTGTTGTGTTACAACACTCACAACACATTATCACTGTTTCGTAATACTATAATATTAATAAATTATATAATATATAAAAGTTTCTAGAGTTCGTAAATAAAATGTGATTGAAAATTTTAAATTTAATTAAATAGATGAAAAATAGTATTGAATTAACAATAAAGTATTTTGTGGCCAAAATATGGAAAAAGGAAGCTCGGACAACAGAGTTCGAACTGGTGATCACGTGAACACCGGGTCCGACCTGCCAGTCTGACCACGACGCTTCCTGCTTAATGAAGATCTCAGCAGTCATACATTCATAAACTTCATCATACATCATCAAGTGACATATGAGGCATTATGAGAGACAATCAGTAGGGCAAAATATATCTGTGAAGATGCGATGTAAGGTAAGGTAAGGTAAGGTAAGGCAACAATGAGGTGAAAGTACTGCTCTAGTTTGATTATATAACACATGTTAATTATATTAGGATGAGTTAGGATATATAAGGAAGGATTGAAGGAGCGGTTCTCAACCTCTTCGACCATCGGGGATCGAACAAAAATTTATTTTATATGCAGCATGGATCTAAATAAATTTATGTAAAATGAAGTACATAAAGCTCTCACCAATTACTTATACTATATCAACCAAGGTTTTGACCTTTTTTTCTCCAATTAGTCATTTTTTGGCATAGTTGTCTTATAGTTAAGATGTTTACCATATGTATTCACCTGGACGTGTTTACTTATATGTGTTCACCTAGTGTTCACCTTAATATTCAGCGTTTCTTCTAGTTTAAATCTAAAATATTACTAAAACCTCCGACGGGCTCACCATAGCCCGTGCTACTTGAAATTTTTTTCCAGGTAGCGAATCTTTAACAACATACGAAAACCTAAAGCTGAATTTGTATATATCAAGAAGTTTTTTTCCTAAATAATAACATGATTCAAATTTTATCTGCATGATTTATGTTTTTAGTAATGAACGAATGAGAGAAAATAAAGAAAATATCAGAGTATATGACGTATAGATCATATATTTTTTTCCTTTAGTTGGCCTCAAGTGTTAAAATTCAGAAACACCAAATGGATGAAAAAAAAAATTATAATGCGTTTTAAGTGATGTTTCAAATATTTTCCTTTCATTTACATTCAAAGAAAAACAATAATACTCAGACATAACCTATATTGAGAGTGTTACAACATATAAATGGGGATTTTTGCGTGTTGCAACACAGGAATGAGGTGTTGTGAGGTGAGTGTTGCAGCACTAGAATAACGTGTTGTGGTTGTTAGAACATAAAA
This sequence comes from Procambarus clarkii, assembly GCF_040958095.1. Lineage (NCBI taxonomy): Eukaryota > Metazoa > Arthropoda > Malacostraca > Decapoda > Cambaridae > Procambarus > Procambarus clarkii. The sequence goes on from NC_091229.1 coordinate 8,163,693, forward strand.
ATGTTTTGTATGAAACAAAATTGTTGTGTATTAGAACACACAAAACAGCGCACATTATACCTGTTTTTTAATACTCACAACACGTCATTTTTCTGTTGCATCACTCACAACAAGATATTTATGTGTTGAAACACTCACATGGTATTCCTGTGTTGCAAAGATACATCTCTCACAATAAATATTTTCATGAAGTGTTTAACGTTGAATGCTTTCACAATATAAATATTTCATTGCTAACATGCAATCGATAAAATAATATTGAAAATATAACTAAAAAGTTCTTAAATAGATGAACTGAAAGTGATTAAACAAATAAATCGTAATTTAATAAATAAATCAAAAGCGGTTGAGTAATTAATGATGGTGATTAAACAGATAAATATACGTGATTAAATATCTAGAAAAATATGATTGGATTAATAAATAATAATATGAACAAATAAATATAATGTGATAAAAAGTAAAAAGATAAAACTTGCTAGAATTTATAAATAAAAAGTGATTGGATATTAAAATTTTGATTAAATAAATGAAAAATAGTGTTAGATTCAATCTAAATTATGATTATCTGGTTAATATATGGTAGAAAGGAAGCTGAAATGTCTGAATAAGAATTCGAACTGGTGACCGCGTTAACATCGGGTCCGACCTCCCAGTCTGATCACGATGCTTCCGGCTTAATGAAGAACTCATCACTTATTCATTTATCAACTTTTTCTCTACATCAATCAATTGGCTTTAAGAGGAAAAATCAGGACGGAAAAGAATTTATGTGAGGGAGCGAGGTAAGGTAAGGTAAATATGAGGTGAAAGTACTAGGCCAGTATGATTATACAGCACTTGGAAGGAATAATAAGAGCAGCTTGGAGATATAAGGGCAAAGTAATGGAATTGAAAGCTACCACTTGGACCATCGGGGATCGAACACAAACGTATTTTATAAGCAGCACATATCTAATAACTTTAACAGACCTCTCAGTCTGACTAAGACGCTTCCTCCTTAATGAAGAACACAACAGACATACATTCATCCACTTCATCCTACATCAACAATTGACAGTTGAAACCTGAGGAGCAAAAATCCGGGAGGAAAAAATATAAGGAAAAGATGTGCGTTAAGGCAAGGTAATTATGAGAGGAAAGCGCTAGGCCAGTATACTTATATATATATATATATATATATATATATATATATATATATATATATATATATATATATATATATATATATATATGTATATATATATATATATATATATATATATATATATATATATATATATATATATATATATATATATATATATATCACTTGCAAGGGACATTAGGATGAGCTGGGATGTGAGAACTGAATGAAGGAACGCTGCCCAACCACTTCGGCTTCGGGGATCGAACATAAACATATTTTATATTCAGCAAAGATCTGAGTATATTTAAACAAAGGAAACTCTATACAGTTGTTCTCTGGAATTCTTTAAGGTATATCAAGGTATTATTCAAATTAGTTTTTTAAAATAAATTAATTAATATTGGGATATTTTGTTTAAAGGCATTAATATGCTCACCTATCTGTGTTCTCCTAAAAGAGCTCACCCTAGTTAACAGCGTTAAAATTACAGAAAACTAAAGTCGATTTTTTATTTTAAATTAGTTTTCTAGTAATGATCACATGGCAGGAATTTTATCTGTATGATACAAAAGAAATTAATAAGAGATTATTCAGCGAATATATGTTTATTTTTTTTTTACTTTAGTTCGCCTCGAGTACTGAAAGAAAGAACCAACAGATCGATGGAACTTGACTTTATAGTGTGTTTAAACTCGTATGATTCAAATATTTGCTGTAAACCTTAAACAAAAATGTCCTTCAAGCTATTTTTCTACACTGAAGACTTCAAAGAATAAAGTCTTTATGATAGAGAAATTAAATGTTTCCACTAACTTATGTAAAAAAATATTATAATTATCTACGGTAATTATAGTAATATTAGAGTAATAATTTATGTATTATGGTAAATACATGTATATTCCTTTGATGTACATAGGAAATATATGTATATTCCAATCATTATGTTACTGGATTCGTTATATTATTGTTTATATTTTCATATTGATGCTTGAGAGAAATTAAGGAATACAGAATGAGATGAGATCCCAGCAATGAACTAAAATCTATTTCAACACAAACAAAAATATTCATACATAACACGAATGCATTCACACATGTTGTGAGTTTTGTAAAGTATCGGAATATTGCTGTGCGTTGCAATACAGGAATGAGTTGTTGTGGGTGTTGCAACACATGAATGAGTTGTCGTGAGTGTTGCAACTCAGGAATAAGGTGTTATTGTTGAAAACGCGAATGAGGTGTTATTGTTGCAACACAGAAATAATGTGTGTGTGTGTGTGTGTACTCACCGAGTTGTACTCACCTAGTTGTGTCTGCAGGATCGAGCATTGACTCTTGGATCCCGCCTTTCGAGCATCGGTTGTTTACAGCAATGACTCCTGTCCCCTTTCCCTATCATACCTGGTTTTAAAATTATGAATAGTATTTGCTTCCACAACCTGTTCCTGAAGTGCATTCCATTTTCCCACTACTCTCACGCTAAAAGACAACTTCCTAACATCTCTGTGACTCATCTGAGTTTCAAGCTTCCATCCATGTCCCCTCGTTCTGTTACTATTCCGTGTGAACTTTTCATCTATGTCCACTCAGTCAATCCCTCTGAGTATCTTATACGTTCCTATCATGTCCCCCCCTCTCCTTTCTTCTTTCTAGTGTCGTAAGGCACAGTTCCCTCAGGCGCTCCTCATACCCCATCCCTCGTAGCTCTGGGACGAGTCACGTTGCAAACCTCTGAACCTTTTCCAGTTTCATTATATGCTTCTTCAAATGGGGACTCCATGATGAGGCGGCATACTCTAAGACTGGCCTTACGTAGGCAGTGTAAAGCGCCCTAAATGCCTCCTTAATTAGGTTTCTGAATGATGTTCTAACTTTTGCCAGTGTAGAGTACGCTGCTGTCGTTATCCTATTTATATGTGCCTCAGGAGATAGATTAGGTGTTACGTCCACCCCCAGGTCTCTTTCACGCGTCGTTACAGGTAGGCTGTTCCCCTTCATCGTGTACTGTCCCTTTGGTCTCCTATCTCCTAGTCCCATTTCCAAAACTTTACATTTGCTCGTGTTGAATTCCAGTAGCCATTTCTCTGACCATCTCTGCAACCTGTTCAGGTCCTCTTAGAGGATCCTGCAATCCTCATCTGTCACAACTCTTCTCATCAACTTTGCGTCATCCGCAAACATCGACATGTAGGACTCTACGCCTGTAAACATGTAGTTAACATATACAAGAAATAGAATTGGTCCCAGCACCGATCCTTGTGGTACTCCACTTGTTATTGTTCGCCAGTCCGACTTCTCGCCCCTTACCGTAACTCTTTGGCTCCTTCCTGTTAGGTAGTTCCTTATCCATGCTAGGACCTTTCCCCCACCCCCGCCTGCCTCTCGAGCTTGAACAGCAGTCTCATGTACGGTACTGTATCAAAGGCTTTTTGGCAGTCCAGAAATATGCAGTCTGCCCAACCATCTCTGTCCTGTCTTAACCTCGTTATTTTATCATAGAATTCCAGAAGGTTTGTTAGGCACGATTTCCCTGTCCAGAACCCATGTTGATGTTTGTTCACAAACCTCATGTTCTCCAGGTGTGCAACCAGTCGTAGTCTAATTATTCTTTCCAGTTTTTTTTCAGGGGATGCTTGTCAGTGATACAGGTCTATAGTTAAGTGCCTCCTCCCTATCACCTTTCTTGAAGATCGGCACGACATTTGCCTTCTTCCAGCAACTGGGCAATTCTCCTGACATAAGTGACTCATTAAAGATCATTGCCAGAGGCACGCTGAGGGCCTGTGCTGCTTCTTTTAGTATCCACCGTGATACTTTGTCTGGTCCAACTGCTTTAGTTGCATCTAGAGTTGTCAACTGTTTCATTACCTCCTCTGCTGTCACCTCTATATCTGATAGTCTTTCATCTAGGGTAACCCCTTCCAACAATGGGAGCTGCTCAGGCTCAGTAGTGAACACTCCATGGAAACTGGCATTCAGTGCCTCGCAGATTTCCTTGTCACTTTCAGTATATGCCCCCTCTGTCTTCCTTAGTCTTGTCACTTGGTCGTTCACCGACATTTTTCTTCTTATATGACTGTGTAATAACTTAGGTTGTTTTTTTCACTTTGATTGCAATATCGTTCTCATAGTCCCTTTCCGATGTTCGTCTTATGTTAATGTAATCGTTCCTAGCTCTGTTGTATCTGATCCTGTTGTCCTCTGTTCTTTGTCTTCTGTACTTCCTCCACTCCCGCCTGCTGGCCATTTTTGCTTCCTGACACTGTCTATTAAACCATGGGTTATTATATTCCTTCTTATTTTTTCCCTTTACCGTTGGTATAAATCTCTCTTCGGCCTCCTGGCATTTCTGTATGACTAGGTCCATCATATCTTGGACTGTTTTTCCTCTAATTTCTTCCTCCCACTGCACTTCACCCAGATAGTCCCTTATCCTCTTATAGTCCCCTTTCCTGTAGTCAGCTCTCCTTTCCCAGATCTCTTGTCCCATGGTCATAAGTTTGAATTCCATCATGTAGTCAAAGACTAGGACACAATGGTCACTGGCCCCTAAAGGTATTTCATGCTCTAAATTCTCGATATCTTCTACGTTCTGGGTGAAAATCAGGTCTAATAGGCACGGTGCATCTCCTCCTCTTTCCCTTGTGTCTTCCTTCACATGTTGTGTCAGGAAATTCCTGTCTATAACATCTACTAATTTTGCTCCCCACGTTTCGTCCCCTCCATGGGGATTCCTTGATTCCCAATTTATCTCTCCATGATTTAGGTCATTCATGATCAGCAGCTTCGCTCTCATTCTGTGGGCTAGTGTTGCTGCCTTCTGCAGTTCATCTATACATGCTTTGTTGTTGTCATCATACTCCTGCCTGGGTCTTCTACTGTTTGGTGGGGGATTGTAGATTACCAAGATCACAATCTTCCTCCCATCTACTGTCAGAGTTCCATGTATGAAGCTTGTACACTCATTGGTAACTCGATTTCCCAGGTCTTCAAACTTCCATTTCCGCTTTATTAGGAGTGCTACTTCCCCTCCCTGTCTCTGTGTCCTCTCTTTTCGTATCACCTGGTACCCTTCAGGAAAGACTGCATCTGAGATCATGTCATTAATTTTAGTTTCCACAATTGCAACTATGTCAGGATCTGCTTCACTCACTCTTTCTTTTATCTCTTCTGCTTTATTAGATACCCCATCAGCATTGGTGTACCAAACCTTGAGATTCTTCATGGAAACTCTTGTACCAGAGTTCTCCCTTTCTCTGTGGATCAGGGGGGTGACTGGGGACAGGGGGGATCTGGGGGATCTGGGGGATCTGAGGGGTGTCTGGGTGATGACTGGGGGCGGGGAGGATCCGGGGGATGTCCGGGGGGATCCGGGGGGTGTCTGGGGGGGTGCGGGGGGTGTATGGGGGGTGAAAGAGGTCAGGAGTGGTGCTTGGGGGGCTACTGGCGGCTGGGCTTCTAGGAAGGTAGGTAGGAGGGTCTGGGGTAGGGCCTGGGTTGGTAGGTCTGGAGTAGGAAGGGCATACTGGGTCTGAAGATTAGGGAGGGCATAGAGGGGTTGGGAGATAGCGTAAGGTTGGGAGTCAGATAGAGGTTGAGAGGTTGGGAGGGGGAAGGATAGAGGGGGTGGGGGGAACCTCCCACCCCCCTCGCAAGGGTGGGGGTTCACATGGAAGGAGAGGGGATGAGGAGGGGTGAGGGCTGGGTAGGCTTTGGGTGTTGAGGGGATGAGGGCTGCGTGGGTTCTTGAGGTTGAGGGGATGAGGGCTGGGTGGGTTTTGGGGGTTGAGGGGATGAGGGCTGGGTGGGTTTTGGGGGTTGAGGGGATGAGGGTAGGATGGGTTTTGGGGGTTGAGGTGATGAGGGGGTCCTTGGAATGTGGGATTAATTTGACTGCAGTGGGGTCAGAGGGGTCAAGGGATGTGCTGGGGAGATAAGCAGGGGCGGCTGATTTGGGGAAGGGGTGACCTGAGAAGCAAGTGTGAGCTGGATAGCATGGGGTGGATTAGCACTCGGTTGTGTAGCTACTCTCAAATGGGAAGAGTTGTATTGTTGTTTGCTTTCTCTGTGGGCAATCTGTTCCTCCTTCGTCATGAATTTGTCAATATATACGTTGTAGTAAATTTCGCTACCTCTGAGTAAGTGTTTGTGATGCAGTATGTAATCCACTGCCTCTTCGTTAGTGAACTGTACCAGGACAGGTCGTTTCCTGTTACAGTTGTATGGTCCAATGCGTCATTGAACTTGCACCTCATTCCCTGCCATCTGGGCTCTCATGTCTCTCAAGATCCCCTGTAGCTCCAAATCCTCAATCTCCATCCTTTCCTGCCTCGATGGTGCCCTGGCTTCAAGCAATCCATGGATTATGATTGTCCTCTTTCTCAGTTCAGGGTCATGCTGGTGGCCCCCTCCCTGGCTGACCCCCACCCCTCCCACTCCCGCTACTCCACCTACTACTACTCCCCCTGTGTGTGTTGTGTGTGTGTGTGTGTGTGTGTGTGTGTGTGTGTGTGTGTGTGTGTGTGTGTGTGTGTGTGTGTGTGTGTGTGTGTGTGTGTGTGTGTGTGTGTGTGTGTGTGTGTGTGTGTGTGTGTGTGTGTGTGTGTGTGTGTGTGTGTGTGTGTGTGTGTGTGTGTGTGTGTGTGTGTGTGTGTGTGTGTGTGTGTGTGTGTGTGTGTGTGTGTGTATGTGTGTGTGTGCGTGTGTGTGTGTACTCACCTAATTGTGCTTGCGGGGGTTGAGCTTTGGCTCTTTGGTCCCGCCTCTCAACCGTCAATCAACTGGTGTACAGATTCCTGAGCCTACTGGGCTCTATCATATCTACATTTGAAACTGTGTATGGAGTCAGCCTCCACCACATCACTTCCTAGTGCATTCCATTTACTAACTACTCTGACACTGAAAAAGTTCTTTCTAATGTCTCTGTGGCTCATTTGGGTACTCACCTTCCACCTGTGTCTCCTTGTTCGCGTGACTCCAGTGTTGAATAGTTCATCCTTGTTTTCCCGGTCGATTCCCCTGAGGATTTTGTAGGTTGTGATCATGTCCCCCCCTTACTCTTCTGTCTTCCAGTGTCGTAAGGTGCATTTCCCGCAGCCTTTCCTCATAACTCATGCCTCTTAGTTCTGGGACTAGTCTAGTAGCATACCTTTGGACTTTTTCCAGCTTCGTCTTGTGCTTGACAAGGTACGGGCTCCATGCTGGGGCCGCATACTCCAGGATTGGTCTTACATATGTGGTGTACAAGATTCTGAATGATTCCTTACACAGGTTCCTGAACGCCGTTCTGATGTTAGCCAGCCTCGCATATGCTGCAGACGTTATTCTCTTTATGTGGGCTTCAGGAGACAGGTTTGGTGTGATATCAACTCCTAGATCTTTCTTTCTGTCTGTTTCATTAAGTACTTCATCTCCTATTCTGTATCCTGTGTCTGACCTCCTGTTTCCACTGCCTAGTTTCATTACTTTGCATTTACTCGGGTTGAACTTCAACAGCCATTTGTTGGACCATTCACTCAGTCTATCTAGGTCATCTTGTAGCCTCCTACTATCATCCTCTGTGTCAATCCTCCTCATAATTTTTGCATCGTTGGCAAACATTGAGCGGAACGAATATATACCCTCTGGGAGATCATTTACATATACCAGAAACAGTATAGGTCCAAGGACTGACCCCTGCGGGACTCCACTTGTAACGTCTCGCCAATCTGAGACCTCCCCCCTCACACAGACTCGTTGTCTTCTGTTACTTAGGTACTCCTCTATCCACCGGAGTACCTTCCCTTTCACTCCAGCCTGCATCTCCAACTTTCGCACTAGCCTCTTGTTTGGCAATGTATCAAAGGCTTTCTGACAATCCAAAAATATGCAGTCTGCCCACCCTTCTCTTTCTTGCCTTCTTTTTGTTGCCTGGTCGTAGAATTCAAGTAACCCTGTGAGGTAGGACCTGCCATCCCTGAACCCATGTTGATGCTGTGTTACAAAGTTCCTTCGCTCCAGATGCTCCACTAGTTTTTTTCGCACAATCTTCTCCATCAGCTTGCATGGTTCCCATGTTGCCAGTGATTTGTTATACACTTTGGAGAGTGGTAGGCACAGTTCTCTTGCTCCTTCCTTTAGAACCCAAGGGGAGATTCCATCTGGGCCTATAGCCTTTGTTACATCCAACTCTAGTAAACACTTCCTTACTTCCCCGCTGGTAATCTCAAAGTCTTCCAGTGGTTCCTGGTTAGCTATTCCTTCTCTTACCTCTGGAATTTCTCCTTGCTCTAAGGTGAAGACTCCTGGAATTTCTTATTCAACTCCTCACACACTTCCTTGTCATTTGTAGTGAATCCTTCCGCCCCTATCCTTAATTTCATAACCTGTTCCTTTACTGTTGTTTTTCTCCTGATGTGGCTATGTAACAATTTAGGCTGAGTCTTTGCCTTGCTTGCTATGTCATTTTCGTATTGTCTTTCTGCCTCTCTTCTCATCCTGACATATTCATTCCTGGCATTCTGGTATCTTTCTCTGCTCTCCAGTGACCTGTTATTCCTATAGTTTCTCCATGCCCTTTTACTTTGCTGCTTAGCTAGCCTACATCTCTGATTAAACCATGGGTTTCTCATTTTCATTTCTCTGTTTTCCTTTTGGACTGGGACAAACTTGTTTGCTGCGTCCTTGCACTTCTGCGTGATGTAATCCATCATATCTTGGGCCGTCTTTTCCCTGAGCTCTGTTTCCCATGCTATATCTGTTAGGAAATTTCTTATCCCCTCATAGTTTCCCTTTCGGTATGCTAACCTTTTGGTTTCGGTATCCCTCCTCGAGTTCAATAACCCTTCTTCAATCAAGTACTCAAACACCAGTACACTGTGGTCGCTCGTTCCTACTGGGTCCTCAAAACCAATTTCTCTTATGTCGGAGTCGTTCAGAGTGAAGACTAGGTCGAGTCTCGCTTGTTCGTCATTGCCTCTCATCCTTGTGGGTTCTCCGACATGCTGGGTTAAAAAGTTTCTTGTCACCACCTGCAATAGTTTGGCTCTCCACGTATCCTCGCCTCCATGCGGTTCCTTGTTCTCCCAGTCAATCCTTCCGTGATTGAAGTCGCCCATGATGAGCAGGTGGGATCTATTTCTACAGGCAGCAGAGGCTGCCCTCTCAATTATAGTGTTAACTGCCATGTTGTTGTTTTCATACTCTTGACTGGGCCTTCTGTCATTTGGTGGAGGGTTGTATATTACTGCTACTACTATTGTGTGTGTGTGTGTGTGTGTGTGTGTGTGTGTGTGTGTGTGTGTGTGTGTGTGTGTGTGTGTGTGTGTGTGTGTGTGTGTGTGTGTGTGTGTGTGTGTGTGTGTGTGTGTGTGTGTGTGTGTGTGTGTGTGTGTGTGTGTGTGTGTGTGTGTGTGTGTGTGTGTGTGTGTGTGTGTGTGTATGTATGTGCGTGTGTGTAGCAACACAGGACTAACATATTTGTTGTGAATGTTACAACATAAAAATTCCATACGGTGAGTGATGCATCAAGTTGTTTATGTGTTGCAATGCTGCACACACTCACCATATATTATCTTTGGGTTGCAATGCTACAACTCTCACAATATAATATCCCTGTGTTGCAGCCCAATAACCTCAATATTTGTGTTGCAACTCTCGCAACACGTTTTTACTTTCCGTTGCACGCCACATATACAACACGTTATTCTGTCCGCTGCAACTACTGAGTTGCAACACACACAACTGGTTATTTGTGTGGCCCAACTCTCGCAATACGATGATCCTGTGTTGCAATGATGTAACACAACACTTCCAATCTATAATTTATGCGTGCAACATTTACATATCTTCATTTCTGTGTTGCACTACTCAAAAAATGGCATTTATGTGTCGTAACGCTCACAAAACGTAATTCCTGTGTTGCATCGTTGCATCACTCACAACATGTTATTGCTGTATTTCGACACTCATAAGACGTTAGCAATGTGATGCAACACTCATCTCGTTGTCCCATCAGGAGTTAAACGTTCTATTCTTGCACGATATAAATTGTTCATTGCTAATATGTAATTTAGAAATGATAAGAGATTAAAAAGATAGATAATAGGTGATGAAAAATAACTAAGTTATAAATAGATAAATAGAAAATAATTAAATAAATAAATAACACGGGAAAAGTATAAATAAATTATATGCAATTGAATAGTTATTAAAGATGATTAAATATATAAATACATGTGATTAAGTATGTAAGAAGTGTTAATGAATTAATTAATAAATGTTGATTAAATAAATAATTTAAATGTGATTAATAAATATTTAAAAAATGCTGAAATAAATATATAAAAACGTGAATGTTTATTAAATAAATATTATTAAATAGATTAGAAAATAAAATAAATGGATTAAATAGAAGAAAAAATAGGACTCAATAATTCCAACTAAAGTATTATTTGGGCAAAATAATAAAAAAGGAAGTTCAAGTGAATGAGGTCGAACTGGTGACCACGTGAACACCTGTCCGACCTCCCTGTCTGATCACGACGCTTCTTGCTTAATGAAGAACTTAACACTCATACATACATCCACTTCATCATACATGATGAAGTGGATGAGGTGACTCTGCCATTCTGAGGTGAGACCTCAGATTGGCGTAAAGTTACAAGCGGTGTCCCACAGAGCTATGTACTCGGACCTATCTTGTTTCTGATATAAGTAAATGATCTCCCAGAGGGTATAGACTCATTCCTCTCAATGTATACTGATGATGCCAAAATTATGAGAATGATTAAGACAGAGGATGTCAGCATGAGACTTCAAGAAGACCTGGGCAAACTAATGGAATTGTCGAACAAATGATTGTTAGAGAGGCTTATTGCTATATTGATGCTAGAGAGGAATTATGGAATCCAGGATGGGAACTCGAGCATATGTAATGTAATGAAGATATGTGTAGGGAGTAGGACGCCAGATACAAGGTATCTTTGGGAGATGAAATTCTTCTAGAATCACAGAGAAAGAAAGACCTCCGGGTTGATATCACACCAGACTTGTCCCCCGAAACCCACATCAAGAGGATAACATCAGCGGCATTTGCCAGGTTGGCCAACATAAGTACGGCCTTTAGAGATTTGTGTAATGAATCATTCAAAACATTATATACCACGAATGTCAGACCAATCCTGGAGTATGCAGCTCCAGCATGAAGTCCATATCTCGTCAAGTATAAAAGTAAATTGGAGAAGGTTCAGAAGTTTTCCACCAGACTAGTGCCCGAACTGAGGGGCATGAGCTATGAAGAAAGAAAACGGGAATTAAACCTCACGTCGCTGGAAGACAGGAGTGTTAGGGGGAATATGACATTCAAGATTCATATCACATTCAAGATTCTCAAAATAAGTGATAAGGTAGATAAAAACAGTTTATTTAACACAAGGGCCACACGTAGTAGGTGACACAGGCGGAAATTGAGTGCCCAAATGAGCCATAAAGACATTTAGAAGAATTTGTGTAGTGACAGATTAGTTAATAAATGTATGCATAAGGAAGTGTTGTAGAGAAGGCAGACTCCAGACACAGTTTCAAGTGTAGATATGATAGAGTCCAATAAGCTCAGGAACCTGTACATCCTTTGATTGAGAGTTGAAAGGCAGGATCAAAGAGCCAAAGCTTAACCCCAATCAACACATTTACAACTAGGTGAGTTCATCATCAATTGACAGTTTAGGCCTGAGAAGCCAAAATCTGTGAGAAAAAACAATCTGAGGAAAAGATGTAAGGAAAGGCAAGGTATGTATGAGGTGAAAGCGCTAGGCCAGTATGCCTATATAGTACTTGGAAGAGACATTAGGATGAGCTGGGATGTGAGGACGGATTGAAGGAACGCTACCTAACCTCTTCGATCTTCCGGTATCGAGCGTAAACATATTTTATTGACAGCAAACATCTGAATATATATAAACAAAGGAAACTGTATTCAGTTGTTCTCTGGAATTCTTTATGGTATATCAAGATGTTATTACACTTAGTATTTGTTTAATAAATTAATAAGTTTAGGGATAAAGGCATTTTTAAAGGTTTAAAGGCATTGATGTGCTCTCCTACATGTGCCTACGTAGAAAAGCTCACCTTGATGTGCTAACCAGTAAGAGCTCACATATATGAACTCACCAACACGAGCTCACCTATATGTTCTCACATATATGAACTCACCTACACGTGCTCACCTAGATGTATTCAGCCTAATTATCAGCATTAAATATTACCGAGAACTAAAGCTGATTTCTTACTTCTCAATTTTGTTTTTATAGTAATGATCACATGGTAGGAATTGTATCTGTAAGATTAGAACAAAATTAATAACAGTATATTTGGACTATATATGTTTATTTTTATTTTACTTTTAGTTTGGCGCAAGTGCTGAAAGAAAGAAGCAACAGATCGATGGAACTTGAATTTATAGTTTGTTTAAACTCATAAGATTCAAATATTTGCCGTAAACCTTTAACAAAAATGTCCTTCAAGTTATTTTTCTATAATGAAGACTTCAATGAATAGAATCTTATGATTGAGAAATTGAGTGTTTCCACCAACTTATATAAATTTATAATAATTGCTACCGTAATTATGTTAATATTATAGTAATAGTTAAGGCATAATGGTAATATTTTAGTAAATATATGAATATTCCTTTTATGTACAGAGGAAATATTTGTTAATTCCTATCAATATGTTACGGGATTCATTATACTATTCATTATATTTCTATATTGATGCTAGAGAGGAATTTAGGAATCCAGGATGAGAACTAAGCCATGAACTAAAATCTACTTGGACATAAAAAAAAAATATTCAGATAAACACAAATGCACCCAGACATGTTGTTAGCTTTGCAACACAATGGAATTGCGTGTCATGAGCGTTGCAATACAAGAATGAAATGTTAAGAGTGTTGAAACACAGGAATTAGGTGTTATTGTTGCAGCACAAAAAATGTGTTGTGAGTGTTGCAACACAAGACTGACATATTTCTTGTTAATGTGCCAATGTATAAATAATATAATGTGAGTGATGCATCTCGGTATTTATTTGTTGCAATACTACAACACTCATCAGATAATATTCATGTGTTGCATCACTCAAACCACATTATTTCTGTGTTGCAACACTTTCAACACGTTATGCCTGTCCGTTGCACGCAACATTCACAACAATGTATTCCTGCCCGCAGCAACATTAACAAGTTATTCCTGTATTACAAAGTTACAACACTCACAACATATTATTAGTGTTGCATCTTCATAATACTTTATTTCTGTGTTGCATTATTCACAGCACTTTTGTTCTGAGGTGCAAAACTCACAATATATTACGGGTTAACTGTGCGGTCCAATTCTCACAACACGACAATCTTGTGTCGTAATGATATAACACAACACTCACAATCTACAATTTATGCGTGCAACACTTACAGAACGTCATTTCTGTGTTGCACTACTCACAAAATTGTATTTATGTGTTGTAACATTTCGAACATTTTATTCATTTGTTGCATCGTTGCCTCACTCACAACATGTTATTGCTGTGTTTCAACACTCATTGTTTTCATTGAGGTCAATTTTTTTTTATTGGAGTTAAAATTAACGTAGATATATGACCGAACCTAACCAACCCTACCTAACCTACCCTAACCTATCTTTATAGGTTAGGTTAGGTTAGGTAGCCGAAAAAGTTAGGTTTGGTTAGGTTAGGTAGGTTAGGTAGTCGAAAAACAATTAATTTATGAAAACTTGGCTTATTAGGCAAATTGGGCCTTGCATAGTAGGCTGAGAAGTGCGTTCTGGCTACTAGGTACGATATATATATATATATATATATATATATATATATATATATATATATATATATATATATATATATATATATATATATATATATATATATATATATATATATATGTCGTACCTAGTAGCCAGAATGCACTTCTCGGCCTACTATGCAAGGCCTGATTTGCCTAATAAGCCAAGTTTTCCTGAATTAATATATTTTCTCAATTTTTTTTCTTATGAAATGATAAAGCTACCCATTTTATAATGTATGAGGTAAATTTTTTTTATTGGAGTTAAAATTAAGGTAGATATATGACCGAACCTAACCAACCCTACCTAACCTAACCTAACCTATCTTTATAGGTTAGGTTAGGTTAGGTATCCGAAAAAGTTAGGTTAGGTTAGGTTAGGTATGTTAGGTAGTCAAAAAACAATTAATTCATGATTATATATATATATATATATATATATATATATATATATATATATATATATATATATATACCTTGAGCAACACTACAATTTTATCCCCATTGCCTCAGAGACGCTTGGTGCCTGGGGTAAAAGTGCTGCTAGCTTTTTAAAGGAGTTGGGGTCTAAGCTAATCGGAACAACTAGAGACCCCAGAGCTGCCAGTTTTCTTTTTCAGCGCCTTAGTGTGGCAATCCAGAGAGGAAATGCTCACTGCATCCATGGTTCGTGCCCGCCATCTGAGGAGCTGGAGGAGCTATTCAACTTATGAGAAGCAGCCTTGTACCCTGTATGTAATCAATATTGTAACTTTTTTTTGTGTAATGACATTTTCAAATAAAGTTAGATAAATATACACACTTAACAAAAGAATAGGGGTGGTAGGAGAAGAAAATATCAAAGTGTTCAGTGAGGATCCAAAAGGTCTTCTCTGAGTACTCTTTATTTTCTTCTCTGAGGCTATGGGTCCCTACATTTGCACCAGAGGTGGTACCCCTTCTAGGGAATTGTATATATATATATATATATATATATATATATATATATATATATATATATATATATATATATATATATATATATATATATATATAAATAACTTTATATATATATATACATATATATATATATATATATATATATATATATATATATATATATATATATATATATATATATATATATATATATATATATATAACTTTAGAACACTTTCCCACCAGGAGACTCGAACCCTAGCCAGCACAGAAGCCTTCCAGCAACTGGCATAACAGGCACGCCTTAACCCGCTACACCACCTGCTCAGACCCTTAAAAGAGATGGTAATTTCGGAGTATTTAAATACACAAAAGATCACCACCTCCCAAGAGCACTAGAGCAAGTGAGGGGTCATTTATACGTTTATTTCATCAAGTCCCTGTTAATATGGGAAGACACAGTGTCTATGCTTAAGGCACAACTCTCCTAAACACGAGAGTGAAGTATACAACTTTAGAACACTTTCCCACCAGGAGACTCGAACCCTAGCCAGCACAGAAACCTTCCAGCAACTGGCATGACAGGTACGCCTTAACCCGCTCCACCACCTGCTCAGACCCTTAAAAGAGATAGTAATTTCGGAGTATTTAAATACACCAAAGATCACCACCTCCCAAGAGCACTAGAGCAAGTGAGGGGTCATTTATACGTTTATTTCATCAAGTCCCTGTTAATATGGGAAGACACAGTGTCTATGCTTAAGGCACAACTCTCCTAAACACGAGAGTGAAGTATACAACTTTAGAACACTTTCCCACCAGGAGACTCGAACCCTAGCACGCACAGAAGCCTTCCAGCAACTGGCATAACAGGTACGCCTTAACCCGCTCCACCACCTGCTCAGACCCTTAAAAGAGATGGTAATTTCGGAGTATTTAAATACACCAAAGATCACCTCCCATGAGCACTAGAGCAAGTGAGGGGTCATTTAAACGTTTATTTCATCAAGTCCCTGTTAATATGGGAAGACACAGTGTCTATGCTTAAGGCACAACTCTCCTAAACACGAGAGTGAAGTATACAACTTTAGAACACTTTCCCACCAGGAGACTCGAACCCTAGCCAGCACAGAAGCCTTCCAGCAACTGGCATAACAGGTACGCCTTAACCTGCTCCACCACCTGCTCAGACCCTTAAAAGAGATGGTAATTTCGGAGTATTTAAATACACCAAAGATCACCACCTCCCAAGAGCACTAGAGCAAGTGAGGGGTCATTTATACGTTTATTTCATCAAGTCCCTGTTAATATGGGAAGACACAGTGTCTATGCTTAAGGCACAACTCTCCTAAACACGAGAGTGAAGTATACAACTTTAGACCACTTTCCCACCAGGAGACTCGAACCCTAGCCAGCACAGAAGCCTTCCAGCAACTGGCATAACAGGTACGCCTTAACCCGCTCCACCACCTGCTCAGACCCTTAAAAGAGATGGTAATTTCGGAGTATTTAAATACACCAAAGATCACCACCTCCCAAGAGCACTAGAGCAAGTGAGGGGTCATTTAATCGTTTATTTCATCAAGTCCCTGTTAATATGGGAAGACACAGTGTCTATGCTTAAGGCACAACTCTCCTAAACACGAGAGTGAAGTATACAACTTTAGAACACTTTCCCACCAGGTGACTCGAACCCTAGCCAGCACAGAAGCCTTCCAGCAACTGGCATAACAGGTCCGCCTTAACCCGCTCCACCACCTGCTCAGACCCTTTAAAGAGATGGTAATTTCGGAGTATTTAAATACACCAAAGATCACCGCCTCCCAAGAGCACTAGAGCAAGTGAGGGGTCATTTAATCGTTTATTTCATAAAGTCCCTGTTAATATGGGAAGACACAGTGTCTATGCTTAAGGCACAACTCTCCTAAACACGAGAGTGAAGTATACAACTTTAGAACACTTTCCCACCAGGAGACTCGAACCCTAGCCAGCACAGAAGCCTTCCAGCAACTGGCATAACAGGTCCGCCTTAACCCGCTCCACCACCTGCTCAGACCCTTTAAAGAGATGGTAATTTCGGAGTATTTAAATACACCAAAGATCACCGCCTCCCAAGAGCACTAGAGCAAGTGAGGGGTCATTTATACGTTTATTTCATCAAGTCCCTGTTAATATGGGAAGACACAGTGTCTATGCTTAAGGCACAACTCTCCTAAACACGAGAGTGAAGTATACAACTTTAGAACACTTTCCCACCAGGAGACTCGAACCCTAGCCAGCACAGAAGCCTTCCAGCAACTGGCATAACAGGTACGCCTTAACCCGCTCCACCACCTGCTCAGACCCTTAAAAGAGATGGTAATTTCGGAGTATTTAAATACACCAAAGATCACCACCTCCCAAGAGCACTAGAGCAAGTGAGGGGTCATTTATACGTTTATTTCATCAAGTCCCTGTTAATATGGGAAGACACAGTGTCTATGCTTAAGGCACAACTCTCCTAAACACGAGAGTGAAGTATACAACTTTAGAACACTTTCCCACCAGGAGACTCGAACCCTAGCCAGCACAGAAGCCTTCCAGCAACTGGCATAACAGGTACGCCTTAACCTGCTCCACCACCTGCTCAGACCCTTAAAAGAGATGGTAATTTCGGAGTATTTAAATACACCAAAGATCACCACCTCCCAAGAGCACTAGAGCAAGTGAGGGGTCATTTATACGTTTATTTCATCAAGTCCCTGTTAATATGGGAAGACACAGTGTCTATGCTTAAGGCACAACTCTCCTAAACACGAGAGTGAAGTATACAACTTTAGACCACTTTCCCACCAAGAGACTCGAACCCTAGCCAGCACAGAAGCCTTCCAGCAACTGGCATAAGAGGTACGCCTTAACCCGCTCCACCACCTGCTCAGACCCTTAAAAGAGATGGTAATTTCGGAGTATTTAAATACACAAAAGATCACCACCTCTCAAGAGCACTAGAGCAAGTGAGGGGTCATTTATACGTTTATTTCATCAAGTCCCTGTTAATATGGGAAGACACAGTGTCTATGCTTAAGGCACAACTCTCCTAAACACGAGAGTGAAGTATACAACTTTAGAACACTTTCCCACCAGGAGACTCGAACCCTAGCCAGCACAGAAGCCTTCCAGCAACTGGCATAACAGGTACGCCTTAACCCGCTCCACCACCTGCTCAGACCCTTAAAAGAGATGGTAATTTCGGAGTATTTAAATACACCAAAGATCACCACCTCCCAAGAGCACTAGAGCAAGTGAGGGGTCATTTATACGTTTATTTCATCAAGTCCCTGTTAATATGGGAAGACACAGTGTCTATGCTTAAGGCACAACTCTCCTAAACACGAGAGTGAAGTATACAACTTTAGAACACTTTCCCACCAGGAGACTCGAACCCTAGCCAGCACAGAAGCCTTCCAGCAACTGGCATAACAGGTACGCCTTAACCCGCTCCACCACCTGCTCAGACCCTTAAAAGAGATGGTAATTTCGGAGTATTTAAATACACCAAAGATCACCACCTCCCAAGAGCACTAGAGCAAGTGAGGGGTCATTTATACGTTTATTTCATCAAGTCCCTGTTAATATGGGAAGACACAGTGTCTATGCTTAAGGCACAACTCTCCTAAACACGAGAGTGAAGTATACAACTTTAGAACACTTTCCCACCAGGAGACTCGAACCCTAGCCAGCACAGAAGCCTTCCAGCAACTGGCATAACAGGTACGCCTTAACCTGCTCCACCACCTGCTCAGACCCTTAAAAGAGATGGTAATTTCGGAGTATTTAAATACACCAAAGATCACCACCTCCCAAGAGCACTAGAGCAAGTGAGGGGTCATTTATACGTTTATTTCATCAAGTCCCTGTTAATATGGGAAGACACAGTGTCTATGCTTAAGGCACAACTCTCCTAAACACGAGAGTGAAGTATACAACTTTAGACCACTTTCCCACCAAGAGACTCGAACCCTAGCCAGCACAGAAGCCTTCCAGCAACTGGCATAAGAGGTACGCCTTAACCCGCTCCACCACCTGCTCAGACCCTTAAAAGAGATGGTAATTTCGGAGTATTTAAATACACAAAAGATCACCACCTCTCAAGAGCACTAGAGCAAGTGAGGGGTCATTTATACGTTTATTTCATCAAGTCCCTGTTAATATGGGAAGACACAGTGTCTATGCTTAAGGCACAACTCTCCTAAACACGAGAGTGAAGTATAAAACTTTAGAACACTTTCCCACCAGGAGACTCGAACCCTAGCCAGCACAGAAGCCTTCCAGCAACTGGCATAACAGGTACGCCTTAACCCGCTCCACCACCTGCTCAGACCCTTAAAAGAGATGGTAATTTCGGAGTATTTAAATACACCAAAGATCACCACCTCCCAAGAGCACTAGAGCAAGTGAGGGGTCATTTATGCGTTTATTTCATCAAGTCCCTGTTAATATGGGAAGACACAGTGTCTATGCTTAAGGCACAACTCTCCTAAACACGAGAGTGAAGTATACAACTTTAGAACACTTTCCCACCAGGAGACTCGAACCCTAGCCAGCACAGAAGCCTTCCAGCAACTGGCATAACAGGTACGCCTTAACCCGCTCCACCACCTGCTCAGACCCTTAAAAGAGATGGTAATTTCGGAGTATTTAAATACACCAAAGATCACCACCTCCCAAGAGCACTAGAGCAAGTGAGGGGTCATTTATACGTTTATTTCATCAAGTCCCTGTTAATATGGGAAGACACAGTGTCTATGCTTAAGGCACAACTCTCCTAAACACGAGAGTGAAGTATACAACTTTAGAACACTTTCCCACCAGGAGACTCGAACCCTAGCCAGCACAGAAGCCTTCCAGCAACTGGCATAACAGGTACGCCTTAACCCGCTCCACCACCTGCTCAGACCCTTAAAAGAGATGGTAATTTCGGAGTATTTAAATACACCAAAGATCACCTCCCATGAGCACTAGTGCAAGTGAGGGGTCATTTATACGTTTATTTCATCAAGTCCCTGTTAATATGGGAAGACACAGTGTCTATGCTTAAGGCACAACTCTCCTAAACACGAGAGTGAAGTATACAACTTTAGAACACTTTCCCACCAGGAGACTCGAACCCTAGCCAGCACAGAAGCCTTCGAGCAACTGGCATAACAGGTACGCCTTAACCCGCTCCACCACCTGCTCAGACCCTTAAAAGAGATGGTAATTTCGGAGTATTTAAATACACCAAAGATCACCACCTCCCAAGAGCACTAGAGCAAGTGAGGGGTCATTTATTCGTTTATTTCATCAAGTCCCTGTTAATATGGGAAGACACAGTGTCTATGCTTAAGGCACAACTCTCCTAAACACGAGAGTGAAGTATACAACTTTAGAACACTTTCCCACCAGGAGACTCGAACCCTAGCCAGCACAGAAGCCTTCCAGCAATTGGCATAATAGGTACTCCTTAACCCGCTCCACCACCTGCTCAGACCCTTAAAAGAGATGGTAATTTCGGAGTATTTAAATACACCAAAGATCACCACCTCCCAAGAGCACTAGAGCAAGTGAGGGGTCATTTATACGTTTATTTCATCAAGTCCCAGTTAATATGGGAAGACACAGTGTCTATGCTTAAGGCACAACTCTCCTAAACACGAGAGTGAAGTATACAACTTTAGAACACTTTCCCACCAGGAGACTCGAACCCTAGCCAGCACAGAAGCCTTCCAGCAACTGGCATAACAGGTCCGCCTTAACCCGCTCCACCACCTGCTCAGACCCTTTAAAGAGATGGTAATTTCGGAGTATTTAAATACACCAAAGATCACCACCTCCCAAGAGCACTAGAGCAAGTGAGGGGTCATTTATACGTTTATTTCATCAAGTCCCTGTTAATATGGGAAGACACAGTGTCTATGCTTAAGGCACAACTCTCCTAAACACGAGAGTGAAGTATACAACTTTAGAACACTTTCCCACCAGGAGACTCGAACCCTAGCCAGCACAGAAGCCTTCCAGCAACTGGCATAACAGGTACGCCTTAACCCGCTCCACCACCTGCTCAGACCCTTAAAAGAGATGGTAATTTCGGAGTATTTAAATACACCAAAGATCACCACCTCCCAAGAGCACTAGAGCAAGTGAGGGGTCATTTATACGTTTATTTCATCAAGTCCCTGTTAATATGGGAAGACACAGTGTCTATGCTTAAGGCACAACTCTCCTAAACACGAGAGTGAAGTATACAACTTTAGAACACTTTCCCACCAGGAGACTCGAACCCTAGCCAGCACAGAAGCCTTCCAGCAACTGGCATAACAGGTACGCCTTAACCTGCTCAGACCCTTAAAAGAGATGGTAATTTCGGAGTATTTAAATACACCAAAGATCACCACCTCCCAAGAGCACTAGAGCAAGTGAGGGGTCATTTATACGTTTATTTCATCAAGTCCCTGTTAATATGGGAAGACACAGTGTCTATGCTTAAGGCACAACTCTCCTAAACACGAGAGTGAAGTATACAACTTTAGAACACTTTCCCACCAGGAGACTCGAACCCTAGCCAGCACAGAAGCCTTCCAGCAACTGGCATAAGAGGTACGCCTTAACCCGCTCCACCACCTGCTCAGACCCTTAAAAGAGATGGTAATTTCGGAGTATTTAAATACACAAAAGATCACCACCTCTCAAGAGCACTAGAGCAAGTGAGGGGTCATTTATACGTTTATTTCATCAAGTCCCTGTTAATATGGGAAGACACAGTGTCTATGCTTAAGGCACAACTCTCCTAAACACGAGAGTGAAGTATACAACTTTAGAACACTTTCCCACCAGGAGACTCGAACCCTAGCCAGCACAGAAGCCTTCCAGCAACTGGCATAACAGGTACGCCTTAACCCGCTCCACCACCTGCTCAGACCCTTAAAAGAGATGGTAATTTCGGAGTATTTAAATACACCAAAGATCACCACCTCCCAAGAGCACTAGAGCAAGTGAGGGGTCATTTATTCGTTTATTTCATCAAGTCCCTGTTAATATGGGAAGACACAGTGTCTATGCTTAAGGCACAACTCTCCTAAACACGAGAGTGAAGTATACAACTTTAGAACACTTTCCCACCAGGAGACTCGAACCCTAGCCAGCACAGAAGCCTTCCAGCAATTGGCATAATAGGTACTCCTTAACCCGCTCCACCACCTGCTCAGACCCTTAAAAGAGATGGTAATTTCGGAGTATTTAAATACACCAAAGATCACCACCTCCCAAGAGCACTAGAGCAAGTGAGGGGTCATTTATACGTTTATTTCATCAAGTCCCAGTTAATATGGGAAGACACAGTGTCTATGCTTAAGACACAACTCTCCTAAACACGAGAGTGAAGTATACAACTTTAGAACACTTTCCCACCAGGAGACTCGAACCCTAGCCAGCACAGAAGCCTTCCAGCAACTGGCATAACAGGTCCGCCTTAACCCGCTCCACCACCTGCTCAGACCCTTTAAAGAGATGGTAATTTCGGAGTATTTAAATACACCAAAGATCACCACCTCCCAAGAGCACTAGAGCAAGTGAGGGGTCATTTATACGTTTATTTCATCAAGTCCCTGTTAATATGGGAAGACACAGTGTCTATGCTTAAGGCACAACTCTCCTAAACACGAGAGTGAAGTATACAACTTTAGAACACTTTCCCACCAGGAGACTCGAACCCTAGCCAGCACAGAAGCCTTCCAGCAACTGGCATAACAGGTACGCCTTAACCCGCTCCACCACCTGCTCAGACCCTTAAAAGAGATGGTAATTTCGGAGTATTTAAATACACCAAAGATCACCACCTCCCAAGAGCACTAGAGCAAGTGAGGGGTCATTTATACGTTTATTTCATCAAGTCCCTGTTAATATGGGAAGACACAGTGTCTATGCTTAAGGCACAACTCTCCTAAACACGAGAGTGAAGTATACAACTTTAGAACACTTTCCCACCAGGAGACTCGAACCCTAGCCAGCACAGAAGCCTTCCAGCAACTGGCATAACAGGTACGCCTTAACCTGCTCCACCACCTGCTCAGACCCTTAAAAGAGATGGTAATTTCGGAGTATTTAAATACACCAAAGATCACCACCTCCCAAGAGCACTAGAGCAAGTGAGGGGTCATTTATACGTTTATTTCATCAAGTCCCTGTTAATATGGGAAGACACAGTGTCTATGCTTAAGGCACAACTCTCCTAAACACGAGAGTGAAGTATACAACTTTAGACCACTTTCCCACCAGGAGACTCGAACCCTAGCCAGCACAGAAGCCTTCCAGCAACTGGCATAAGAGGTACGCCTTAACCCGCTCCACCACCTGCTCAGACCCTTAAAAGAGATGGTAATTTCGGAGTATTTAAATACACAAAAGATCACCACCTCTCAAGAGCACTAGAGCAAGTGAGGGGTCATTTATACGTTTATTTCATCAAGTCCCTGTTAATATGGGAAGACACAGTGTCTATGCTTAAGGCACAACTCTCCTAAACACGAGAGTGAAGTATACAACTTTAGAACACTTTCCCACCAGGAGACTCGAACCCTAGCCAGCACAGAAGCCTTCCAGCAACTGGCATAACAGGTACGCCTTAACCCGCTCCACCACCTGCTCAGACCCTTAAAAGAGATGGTAATTTCGGAGTATTTAAATACACCAAAGATCACCACCTCCCAAGAGCACTAGAGCAAGTGAGGGGTCATTTATTCGTTTATTTCATCAAGTCCCTGTTAATATGGGAAGACACAGTGTCTATGCTTAAGGCACAACTCTCCTAAACACGAGAGTGAAGTATACAACTTTAGAACACTTTCCCACCAGGAGACTCGAACCCTAGCCAGCACAGAAGCCTTCCAGCAATTGGCATAATAGGTACTCCTTAACCCGCTCCACCACCTGCTCAGACCCTTAAAAGAGATGGTAATTTCGGAGTATTTAAATACACCAAAGATCACCACCTCCCAAGAGCACTAGAGCAAGTGAGGGGTCATTTATACGTTTATTTCATCAAGTCCCAGTTAATATGGGAAGACACAGTGTCTATGCTTAAGGCACAACTCTCCTAAACACGAGAGTGAAGTACACAACTTTAGAACACTTTAATACCAGGAGACTCGAACCCTAGCCAGCACAGAAGCCTTCCAGCAACTGGCATAACAGGTACGCCTTAACCCGCTCCGCCACCTGCTCAGACCCTTAAAAGAGATGGTAATTTCGGAGTATTTAAATACACCAAAGATCACCACCTCCCAAGAGCACTAGAGCAAGTGAGGGGTCATTTATACGTTTATTTCATCAAGTCCCTGTTAATATGGGAAGACACAGTGTCTATGCTTAAGGCACAACTCTCCTAAACACGAGAGTGAAGTATAAAACTTTAGAACACTTTCCCACCAGGAGACTCGAACCCTAGCCAGCACAGAAGCCTTCCAGCAACTGGCATAACAGGTACGCCTTAACCCGCTCCACCACCTGCTCAGACCCTTAAAAGAGATGGTAATTTCGGAGTATTTAAATACACCAAAGATCACCACCTCCCAAGAGCACTAGAGCAAGTGAGGGGTCATTTATGCGTTTATTTCATCAAGTCCCTGTTAATATGGGAAGACACAGTGTCTATGCTTAAGGCACAACTCTCCTAAACACGAGAGTGAAGTATACAACTTTAGAACACTTTCCCACCAGGAGACTCGAACCCTAGCCAGCACAGAAGCCTTCCAGCAACTGGCATAACAGGTCCGCCTTAACCCGCTCCACCACCTGCTCAGACCCTTTAAAGAGATGGTAATTTCGGAGTATTTAAATACACCAAAGATCACCACCTCCCAAGAGCACTAGAGCAAGTGAGGGGTCATTTATACGTTTATTTCATCAAGTCCCTGTTAATATGGGAAGACACAGTGTCTATGCTTAAGGCACAACTCTCCTAAACACGAGAGTGAAGTATACAACTTTAGAACACTTTCCCACCAGGAGACTCGAACCCTAGCCAGCACAGAAGCCTTCCAGCAACTGGCATAACAGGTACGCCTTAACCCGCTCCACCACCTGCTCAGACCCTTAAAAGAGATGGTAATTTCGGAGTATTTAAATACACCAAAGATCACCACCTCCCAAGAGCACTAGAGCAAGTGAGGGGTCATTTATACGTTTATTTCATCAAGTCCCTGTTAATATGGGAAGACACAGTGTCTATGCTTAAGGCACAACTCTCCTAAACACGAGAGTGAAGTATACAACTTTAGAACACTTTCCCACCAGGAGACTCGAACCCTAGCCAGCACAGAAGCCTTCCAGCAACTGGCATAACAGGTACGCCTTAACCTGCTCCACCACCTGCTCAGACCCTTAAAAGAGATGGTAATTTCGGAGTATTTAAATACACCAAAGATCACCACCTCCCAAGAGCACTAGAGCAAGTGAGGGGTCATTTATACGTTTATTTCATCAAGTCCCTGTTAATATGGGAAGACACAGTGTCTATGCTTAAGGCACAACTCTCCTAAACACGAGAGTGAAGTATACAACTTTAGAACACTTTCCCACCAGGAGACTCGAACCCTAGCCAGCACAGAAGCCTTCCAGCAACTGGCATAACAGGTACGCCTTAACCCGCTCCACCACCTGCTCAGACCCTTAAAAGAGATGGTAATTTCGGAGTATTTAAATACACCAAAGATCACCACCTCCCAAGAGCACTAGAGCAAGTGAGGGGTCATTTATTCGTTTATTTCATCAAGTCCCTGTTAATATGGGAAGACACAGTGTCTATGCTTAAGGCACAACTCTCCTAAACACGAGAGTGAAGTATACAACTTTAGAACACTTTCCCACCAGGAGACTCGAACCCTAGCCAGCACAGAAGCCTTCCAGCAATTGGCATAATAGGTACTCCTTAACCCGCTCCACCACCTGCTCAGACCCTTAAAAGAGATGGTAATTTCGGAGTATTTAAATACACCAAAGATCACCACCTCCCAAGAGCACTAGAGCAAGTGAGGGGTCATTTATACGTTTATTTCATCAAGTCCCAGTTAATATGGGAAGACACAGTGTCTATGCTTAAGGCACAACTCTCCTAAACACGAGAGTGAAGTACACAACTTTAGAACACTTTAATACCAGGAGACTCGAACCCTAGCCAGCACAGAAGCCTTCCAGCAACTGGCATAACAGGTACGCCTTAACCCGCTCCGCCACCTGCTCAGACCCTTAAAAGAGATGGTAATTTCGGAGTATTTAAATACACCAAAGATCACCACCTCCCAAGAGCACTAGAGCAAGTGAGGGGTCATTTATACGTTTATTTCATCAAGTCCCTGTTAATATGGGAAGACACAGTGTCTATGCTTAAGGCACAACTCTCCTAAACACGAGAGTGAAGTATACAACTTTAGAACACTTTCCCACCAGGAGACTCGAACCCTAGCCAGCACAGAAGCCTTCCAGCAACTGGCATAACAGGTACGCCTTAACCCGCTCCACCACCTGCTCAGACCCTTAAAAGAGATGGTAATTTCGGAGTATTTAAATACACCAAAGATCACCACCTCCCAAGAGCACTAGAGCAAGTGAGGGGTCATTTATGCGTTTATTTCATCAAGTCCCTGTTAATATGGGAAGACACAGTGTCTATGCTTAAGGCACAACTCTCCTAAACACGAGAGTGAAGTATACAACTTTAGAACACTTTCCCACCAGGAGACTCGAACCCTAGCCAGCACAGAAGCCTTCCAGCAACTGGCATAACAGGTACGCCTTAACCCGCTCCACCACCTGCTCAGACGCTTAAAAGAGATGGTAATTTCGGAGTATTTAAATACACCAAAGATCACCACCTCCCAAGAGCACTAGAGCAAGTGAGGGGTCATTTATACGTTTATTTCATCAAGTCCCTGTTAATATGGGAAGACACAGTGTCTATGCTTAAGGCACAACTCTCCTAAACACGAGAGTGAAGTATACAACTTTAGAACACTTTCCCACCAGGAGACTCGAACCCTAGCCAGCACAGAAGCCTTCCAGCAACTGGCATAACAGGTACGCCTTAACCCGCTCCACCACCTGCTCAGACCCTTAAAAGAGATGGTAATTTCGGAGTATTTAAATACACCAAAGATCACCTCCCATGAGCACTAGTGCAAGTGAGGGGTCATTTATACGTTTATTTCATCAAGTCCCTGTTAATATGGGAAGACACAGTGTCTATGCTTAAGGCACAACTCTCCTAAACACGAGAGTGAAGTATACAACTTTAGAACACTTTCCCACCAGGAGACTCGAACCCTAGCCAGCACAGAAGCCTTCGAGCAACTGGCATAACAGGTACGCCTTAACCCGCTCCACCACCTGCTCAGACCCTTAAAAGAGATGGTAATTTCGGAGTATTTAAATACACCAAAGATCACCACCTCCCAAGAGCACTAGAGCAAGTGAGGGGTCATTTATTCGTTTATTTCATCAAGTCCCTGTTAATATGGGAAGACACAGTGTCTATGCTTAAGGCACAACTCTCCTAAACACGAGAGTGAAGTATACAACTTTAGAACACTTTCCCACCAGGAGACTCGAACCCTAGCCAGCACAGAAGCCTTCCAGCAACTGGCATAAGAGGTACGCCTTAACCCGCTCCACCACCTGCTCAGACCCTTAAAAGAGATGGTAATTTCGGAGTATTTAAATACACAAAAGATCACCACCTCTCAAGAGCACTAGAGCAAGTGAGGGGTCATTTATACGTTTATTTCATCAAGTCCCTGTTAATATGGGAAGACACAGTGTCTATGCTTAAGGCACAACTCTCCTAAACACGAGAGTGAAGTATACAACTTTAGAACACTTTCCCACCAGGAGACTCGAACCCTAGCCAGCACAGAAGCCTTCCAGCAACTGGCATAACAGGTACGCCTTAACCCGCTCCACCACCTGCTCAGACCCTTAAAAGAGATGGTAATTTCGGAGTATTTAAATACACCAAAGATCACCACCTCCCAAGAGCACTAGAGCAAGTGAGGGGTCATTTATTCGTTTATTTCATCAAGTCCCTGTTAATATGGGAAGACACAGTGTCTATGCTTAAGGCACAACTCTCCTAAACACGAGAGTGAAGTATACAACTTTAGAACACTTTCCCACCAGGAGACTCGAACCCTAGCCAGCACAGAAGCCTTCCAGCAATTGGCATAATAGGTACTCCTTAACCCGCTCCACCACCTGCTCAGACCCTTAAAAGAGATGGTAATTTCGGAGTATTTAAATACACCAAAGATCACCACCTCCCAAGAGCACTAGAGCAAGTGAGGGGTCATTTATACGTTTATTTCATCAAGTCCCAGTTAATATGGGAAGACACAGTGTCTATGCTTAAGGCACAACTCTCCTAAACACGAGAGTGAAGTACACAACTTTAGAACACTTTAATACCAGGAGACTCGAACCCTAGCCAGCACAGAAGCCTTCCAGCAACTGGCATAACAGGTACGCCTTAACCCGCTCCGCCACCTGCTCAGACCCTTAAAAGAGATGGTAATTTCGGAGTATTTAAATACACCAAAGATCACCACCTCCCAAGAGCACTAGAGCAAGTGAGGGGTCATTTATACGTTTATTTCATCAAGTCCCTGTTAATATGGGAAGACACAGTGTCTATGCTTAAGGCACAACTCTCCTAAACACGAGAGTGAAGTATACAACTTTAGAACACTTTCCCACCAGGAGACTCGAACCCTAGCCAGCACAGAAGCCTTCCAGCAACTGGCATAACAGGTACGCCTTAACCCGCTCCACCACCTGCTCAGACCCTTAAAAGAGATGGTAATTTCGGAGTATTTAAATACACCAAAGATCACCACCTCCCAAGAGCACTAGAGCAAGTGAGGGGTCATTTATGCGTTTATTTCATCAAGTCCCTGTTAATATGGGAAGACACAGTGTCTATGCTTAAGGCACAACTCTCCTAAACACGAGAGTGAAGTATACAACTTTAGAACACTTTCCCACCAGGAGACTCGAACCCTAGCCAGCACAGAAGCCTTCCAGCAACTGGCATAACAGGTACGCCTTAACCCGCTCCACCACCTGCTCAGACCCTTAAAAGAGATGGTAATTTCGGAGTATTTAAATACACCAAAGATCACCACCTCCCAAGAGCACTAGAGCAAGTGAGGGGTCATTTATACGTTTATTTCATCAAGTCCCTGTTAATATGGGAAGACACAGTGTCTATGCTTAAGGCACAACTCTCCTAAACACGAGAGTGAAGAATACAACTTTAGAACACTTTCCCACCAGGAGACTCGAACCCTAGCCAGCACAGAAGCCTTCCAGCAACTGGCATAACAGGTACGCCTTAACCCGCTCCACCACCTGCTCAGACCCTTAAAAGAGATGGTAATTTCGGAGTATTTAAATACACCAAAGATCACCTCCCATGAGCACTAGTGCAAGTGAGGGGTCATTTATACGTTTATTTCATCAAGTCCCTGTTAATATGGGAAGACACAGTGTCTATGCTTAAGGCACAACTCTCCTAAACACGAGAGTGAAGTATACAACTTTAGAACACTTTCCCACCAGGAGACTCGAACCCTAGCCAGCACAGAAGCCTTCGAGCAACTGGCATAACAGGTACGCCTTAACCCGCTCCACCACCTGCTCAGACCCTTAAAAGAGATGGTAATTTCGGAGTATTTAAATACACCAAAGATCACCACCTCCCAAGAGCACTAGAGCAAGTGAGGGGTCATTTATTCGTTTATTTCATCAAGTCCCTGTTAATATGGGAAGACACAGTGTCTATGCTTAAGGCACAACTCTCCTAAACACGAGAGTGAAGTATACAACTTTAGAACACTTTCCCACCAGGAGACTCGAACCCTAGCCAGCACAGAAGCCTTCCAGCAATTGGCATAATAGGTACTCCTTAACCCGCTCCACCACCTGCTCAGACCCTTAAAAGAGATGGTAATTTCGGAGTATTTAAATACACCAAAGATCACCACCTCCCAAGAGCACTAGAGCAAGTGAGGGGTCATTTATACGTTTATTTCATCAAGTCCCAGTTAATATGGGAAGACACAGTGTCTATGCTTAAGGCACAACTCTCCTAAACACGAGAGTGAAGTATACAACTTTAGAACACTTTCCCACCAGGAGACTCGAACCCTAGCCAGCACAGAAGCCTTCCAGCAACTGGCATAACAGGTCCGCCTTAACCCGCTCCACCACCTGCTCAGACCCTTTAAAGAGATGGTAATTTCGGAGTATTTAAATACACCAAAGATCACCACCTCCCAAGAGCACTAGAGCAAGTGAGGGGTCATTTATACGTTTATTTCATCAAGTCCCTGTTAATATGGGAAGACACAGTGTCTATGCTTAAGGCACAACTCTCCTAAACACGAGAGTGAAGTATACAACTTTAGAACACTTTCCCACCAGGAGACTCGAACCCTAGCCAGCACAGAAGCCTTCCAGCAACTGGCATAACAGGTACGCCTTAACCCGCTCCACCACCTGCTCAGACCCTTAAAAGAGATGGTAATTTCGGAGTATTTAAATACACCAAAGATCACCACCTCCCAAGAGCACTAGAGCAAGTGAGGGGTCATTTATACGTTTATTTCATCAAGTCCCTGTTAATATGGGAAGACACAGTGTCTATGCTTAAGGCACAACTCTCCTAAACACGAGAGTGAAGTATACAACTTTAGAACACTTTCCCACCAGGAGACTCGAACCCTAGCCAGCACAGAAGCCTTCCAGCAACTGGCATAACAGGTACGCCTTAACCTGCTCAGACCCTTAAAAGAGATGGTAATTTCGGAGTATTTAAATACACCAAAGATCACCACCTCCCAAGAGCACTAGAGCAAGTGAGGGGTCATTTATACGTTTATTTCATCAAGTCCCTGTTAATATGGGAAGACACAGTGTCTATGCTTAAGGCACAACTCTCCTAAACACGAGAGTGAAGTATACAACTTTAGACCACTTTCCCACCAGGAGACTCGAACCCTAGCCAGCACAGAAGCCTTCCAGCAACTGGCATAAGAGGTACGCCTTAACCCGCTCCACCACCTGCTCAGACCCTTAAAAGAGATGGTAATTTCGGAGTATTTAAATACACAAAAGATCACCACCTCTCAAGAGCACTAGAGCAAGTGAGGGGTCATTTATACGTTTATTTCATCAAGTCCCTGTTAATATGGGAAGACACAGTGTCTATGCTTAAGGCACAACTCTCCTAAACACGAGAGTGAAGTATACAACTTTAGAACACTTTCCCAACAGGAGACTCGAACCCTAGCCAGCACAGAAGCCTTCCAGCAACTGGCATAACAGGTACGCCTTAACCCGCTCCACCACCTGCTCAGACCCTTAAAAGAGATGGTAATTTCGGAGTATTTAAATACACCAAAGATCACCACCTCCCAAGAGCACTAGAGCAAGTGAGGGGTCATTTATTCGTTTATTTCATCAAGTCCCTGTTAATATGGGAAGACACAGTGTCTATGCTTAAGGCACAACTCTCCTAAACACGAGAGTGAAGTATACAACTTTAGAACACTTTCCCACCAGGAGACTCGAACCCTAGCCAGCACAGAAGCCTTCCAGCAATTGGCATAATAGGTACTCCTTAACCCGCTCCACCACCTGCTCAGACCCTTAAAAGAGATGGCAATTTCGGAGTATTTAAATACACCAAAGATCACCACCTCCCAAGAGCACTAGAGCAAGTGAGGGGTCATTTATACGTTTATTTCATCAAGTCCCAGTTAATATGGGAAGACACAGTGTCTATGCTTAAGGCACAACTCTCCTAAACACGAGAGTGAAGTACACAACTTTAGAACACTTTAATACCAGGAGACTCGAACCCTAGCCAGCACAGAAGCCTTCCAGCAACTGGCATAACAGGTACGCCTTAACCCGCTCCGCCACCTGCTCAGACCCTTAAAAGAGATGGTAATTTCGGAGTATTTAAATACACCAAAGATCACCACCTCCCAAGAGCACTAGAGCAAGTGAGGGGTCATTTATTCGTTTATTTCATCAAGTCCCTGTTAATATGGGAAGACACAGTGTCTATGCTTAAGGCACAACTCTCCTAAACACGAGAGTGAAGTATACAACTTTAGAACACTTTCCCACCAGGAGACTCGAACCCTAGCCAGCACAGAAGCCTTCCAGCAATTGGCATAATAGGTACTCCTTAACCCGCTCCACCACCTGCTCAGACCCTTAAAAGAGATGGTAATTTCGGAGTATTTAAATACACCAAAGATCACCACCTCCCAAGAGCACTAGAGCAAGTGAGGGGTCATTTATACGTTTATTTCATCAAGTCCCAGTTAATATGGGAAGACACAGTGTCTATGCTTAAGGCACAACTCTCCTAAACACGAGAGTGAAGTATACAACTTTAGAACACTTTCCCACCAGGAGACTCGAACCCTAGCCAGCACAGAAGCCTTCCAGCAACTGGCATAACAGGTCCGCCTTAACCCGCTCCACCACCTGCTCAGACCCTTTAAAGAGATGGTAATTTCGGAGTATTTAAATACACCAAAGATCACCACCTCCCAAGAGCACTAGAGCAAGTGAGGGGTCATTTATACGTTTATTTCATGAAGTCCCTGTTAATATGGGAAGACACAGTGTCTATGCTTAAGGCACAACTCTCCTAAACACGAGAGTGAAGTATACAACTTTAGAACACTTTCCCACCAGGAGACTCGAACCCTAGCCAGCACAGAAGCCTTCCAGCAACTGGCATAACAGGTACGCCTTAACCCGCTCCACCACCTGCTCAGACCCTTAAAAGAGATGGTAATTTCGGAGTATTTAAATACACCAAAGATCACCACCTCCCAAGAGCACTAGAGCAAGTGAGGGGTCATTTATACGTTTATTTCATCAAGTCCCTGTTAATATGGGAAGACACAGTGTCTATGCTTAAGGCACAACTCTCCTAAACACGAGAGTGAAGTATACAACTTTAGAACACTTTCCCACCAGGAGACTCGAACCCTAGCCAGCACAGAAGCCTTCCAGCAACTGGCATAACAGGTACGCCTTAACCTGCTCAGACCCTTAAAAGAGATGGTAATTTCGGAGTATTTAAATACACCAAAGATCACCACCTCCCAAGAGCACTAGAGCAAGTGAGGGGTCATTTATACGTTTATTTCATCAAGTCCCTGTTAATATGGGAAGACACAGTGTCTATGCTTAAGGCACAACTCTCCTAAACACGAGAGTGAAGTATACAACTTTAGACCACTTTCCCACCAGGAGACTCGAACCCTAGCCAGCACAGAAGCCTTCCAGCAACTGGCATAAGAGGTACGCCTTAACCCGCTCCACCACCTGCTCAGACCCTTAAAAGAGATGGTAATTTCGGAGTATTTAAATACACAAAAGATCACCACCTCTCAAGAGCACTAGAGCAAGTGAGGGGTCATTTATACGTTTATTTCATCAAGTCCCTGTTAATATGGGAAGACACAGTGTCTATGCTTAAGGCACAACTCTCCTAAACACGAGAGTGAAGTATACAACTTTAGAACACTTTCCCACCAGGAGACTCGAACCCTAGCCAGCACAGAAGCCTTCCAGCAACTGGCATAACAGGTACGCCTTAACCCGCTCCACCACCTGCTCAGACCCTTAAAAGAGATGGTAATTTCGGAGTATTTAAATACACCAAAGATCACCACCTCCCAAGAGCACTAGAGCAAGTGAGGGGTCATTTATTCGTTTATTTCATCAAGTCCCTGTTAATATGGGAAGACACAGTGTCTATGCTTAAGGCACAACTCTCCTAAACACGAGAGTGAAGTATACAACTTTAGAACACTTTCCCACCAGGAGACTCGAACCCTAGCCAGCACAGAAGCCTTCCAGCAATTGGCATAATAGGTACTCCTTAACCCGCTCCACCACCTGCTCAGACCCTTAAAAGAGATGGTAATTTCGGAGTATTTAAATACACCAAAGATCACCACCTCCCAAGAGCACTAGAGCAAGTGAGGGGTCATTTATACGTTTATTTCATCAAGTCCCAGTTAATATGGGAAGACACAGTGTCTATGCTTAAGGCACAACTCTCCTAAACACGAGAGTGAAGTACACAACTTTAGAACACTTTAATACCAGGAGACTCGAACCCTAGCCAGCACAGAAGCCTTCCAGCAACTGGCATAACAGGTACGCCTTAACCCGCTCCGCCACCTGCTCAGACCCTTAAAAGAGATGGTAATTTCGGAGTATTTAAATACACCAAAGATCACCACCTCCCAAGAGCACTAGAGCAAGTGAGGGGTCATTTATACGTTTATTTCATCAAGTCCCTGTTAATATGGGAAGACACAGTGTCTATGCTTAAGGCACAACTCTCCTAAACACGAGAGTGAAGTATAAAACTTTAGAACACTTTCCCACCAGGAGACTCGAACCCTAGCCAGCACAGAAGCCTTCCAGCAACTGGCATAACAGGTACGCCTTAACCCGCTCCACCACCTGCTCAGACCCTTAAAAGAGATGGTAATTTCGGAGTATTTAAATACACCAAAGATCACCACCTCCCAAGAGCACTAGAGCAAGTGAGGGGTCATTTATGCGTTTATTTCATCAAGTCCCTGTTAATATGGGAAGACACAGTGTCTATGCTTAAGGCACAACTCTCCTAAACACGAGAGTGAAGTATACAACTTTAGAACACTTTCCCACCAGGAGACTCGAACCCTAGCCAGCACAGAAGCCTTCCAGCAACTGGCATAACAGGTACGCCTTAACCCGCTCCACCACCTGCTCAGACCCTTAAAAGAGATGGTAATTTCGGAGTATTTAAATACACCAAAGATCACCACCTCCCAAGAGCACTAGAGCAAGTGAGGGGTCATTTATACGTTTATTTCATCAAGTCCCTGTTAATATGGGAAGACACAGTGTCTATGCTTAAGGCACAACTCTCCTAAACACGAGAGTGAAGTATACAACTTTAGAACACTTTCCCACCAGGAGACTCGAACCCTAGCCAGCACAGAAGCCTTCCAGCAACTGGCATAACAGGTACGCCTTAACCCGCTCCACCACCTGCTCAGACCCTTAAAAGAGATGGTAATTTCGGAGTATTTAAATACACCAAAGATCACCTCCCATGAGCACTAGTGCAAGTGAGGGGTCATTTATACGTTTATTTCATCAAGTCCCTGTTAATATGGGAAGACACAGTGTCTATGCTTAAGGCACAACTCTCCTAAACACGAGAGTGAAGTATACAACTTTAGAACACTTTCCCACCAGGAGACTCGAACCCTAGCCAGCACAGAAGCCTTCCAGCAACTGGAATAACAGGTACGCCTTAACCCGCTCCACCACCTGCTCAGACCCTTAAAAGAGATGGTAATTTCGGAGTATTTAAATACACCAAAGATCACCACCTCCCAAGAGCACTAGAGCAAGTGAGGGGTCATTTATTCGTTTATTTCATCAAGTCCCTGTTAATATGGGAAGACACAGTGTCTATGCTTAAGGCACAACTCTCCTAAACACGAGAGTGAAGTATACAACTTTAGAACACTTTCCCACCAGGAGACTCGAACCCTAGCCAGCACAGAAGCCTTCCAGCAACTGGCATAATAGGTACGCCTTAACCCGCTCCACCACCTGCTCAGACCCTTAAAAGAGATGGTAATTTCGGAGTATTTAAATACACCAAAGATCACCACCTCCCAAGAGCACTAGAGCAAGTGAGGGGTCATTTATACGTTTATTTCATCAAGTCCCAGTTAATATGGGAAGACACAGTGTCTATGCTTAAGGCACAACTCTCCTAAACACGAGAGTGAAGTACACAACTTTAGAACACTTTAATACCAGGAGACTCGAACCCTAGCCAGCACAGAAGCCTTCCAGCAACTGGCATAACAGGTACGCCTTAACCCGCTCCGCCACCTGCTCAGACCCTTAAAAGAGATGGTAATTTCGGAGTATTTAAATACACCAAAGATCACCACCTCCCAAGAGCACTAGAGCAAGTGAGGGGTCATTTATACGTTTATTTCATCAAGTCCCTGTTAATATGGGAAGACACAGTGTCTATGCTTAAGGCACAACTCTCCTAAACACGAGAGTGAAGTATAAAACTTTAGAACACTTTCCCACCAGGAGACTCGAACCCTAGCCAGCACAGAAGCCTTCCAGCAACTGGCATAACAAGTACGCCTTAACCCGCTCCACCACCTGCTCAGACCCTTAAAAGAGATGGTAATTTCGGAGTATTTAAATACACCAAAGATCACCACCTCCCAAGAGCACTATAGCAAGTGAGGGGTCATTTATACGTTTATTTCATCAAGTCCCTGTTAATATGGGAAGACACAGTGTCTATGCTTAAGGCACAACTCTCCTAAACACGAGAGTGAAGTATACAACTTTAGAACACTTTCCCACCAGGAGACTCGAACCCTAGCCAGCACAGAAGCCTTCCAGCAACTGGCATAACAGGTACGCCTTAACCCGCTCCACCACCTGCTCAGACCCTTAAAAGAGATGGTAATTTCGGAGTATTTAAATACACCAAAGATCACCACCTCCCAAGAGCACTAGAGCAAGTGAGGGGTCATTTATACGTTTATTTCATCAAGTCCCTGTTAATATGGGAAGACACAGTGTCTATGCTTAAGGCACAACTCTCCTAAACACGAGAGTGAAGTATACAACTTTAGAACACTTTCCCACCAGGAGACTCGAACCCTAGCCAGCACAGAAGCCTTCCAGCAACTGGCATAACAGGTACGCCTTAACCCGCTCCGCCACCTGCTCAGACCCTTAAAAGAGATGGTAATTTCGGAGTATTTAAATACACCAAAGATCACCTCCCATGAGCACTAGAGCAAGTGAGGGGTCATTTATACGTTTATTTCATCAAGTCCCTGTTAATATGGGAAGACACAGTGTCTATGCTTAAGGCACAACTCTCCTAAACACGAGAGTGAAGTATACAACTTTAGAACACTTTCCCACCAGGAGACTCGAACCCTAGCCAGCACAGAAGCCTTCCAGCAACTGGCATAACAGGTACGCCTTAACCCGCTCCACCACCTGCTCAGACCCTTAAAAGAGATGGTAATTTCGGAGTATTTAAATACACCAAAGATCACCACTTCCCAAGAACACTAGAGCAAGTGAGGGGTCATTTATACGTTTATTTCATCAAGTCCCAGTTAATATGGGAAGACACAGTGTCTATGCTTAAGGCACAACTCTCCTAAACACGAGAGTGAAGTACACAACTTTAGAACACTTTCCTACCAGGAGACTCGAACCCTAGCCAGCACAGAAGCCTTCCAGCAACTGGCATAACAGGTACGCCTTAACCCGCTCCACCACGTGCTCAGACCCTTAAAAGAGATGGTAATTTCAGAGTATTTAAATACACCAAAGATCACCACCTCCCAAGAGCACTAGAGCAAGTGAGGGGTCATTTATACGTTTATTTCATCAAGTCCCTGTTAATATGGGAAGACACAGTGTCTATGCTTAAGGCACAACTCTCCTAAACACGAGAGTGAAGTATACAACTTTAGAACACTTTCCCACCAGGAGACTCGAACCCTAGCCAGCACAGAAGCCTTCCAGCAACTGGCATAACAGGTACGCCTTAACCCGCTCCACCACCTGCTCAGACCCTTAAAAGAGATGGTAATTTCGGAGTATTTAAATACACCAAAGATCACCACCTCCCAAGAGCACTAGAGCAAGTGAGGGGTCATTTATACGTTTATTTCATCAAGTCCCAGTTAATATGGGAAGACACAGTGTCTATGCTTAAGGCACAACTCTCCTAAACACGAGAGTGAAGTACACAACTTTAGAACACTTTCCTACCAGGAGACTCGAACCCTTGCCAGCACAGAAGCCTTCCAGCAACTGGCATAACAGGTACGCCTTAACCCGCTCCACCACGTGCTCAGACCCTTAAAAGAGATGGTAATTTCAGAGTATTTAAATACACCAAAGATCACCACCTCCCAAGAGCACTAGAGCAAGTGAGGGGTCATTTATACGTTTATTTCATCAAGTCCCAGTTAATATGGGAAGACACAGTGTCTATGCTTAAGGCACAACTCTCCTAAACACGAGAGTGAAGTACACAACTTTAGAACACTTTAATACCAGGAGACTCGAACCCTAGCCAGCACAGAAGCCTTCCAGCAACTGGCATAACAGGTACGCCTTAACCCGCTCCGCCACCTGCTCAGACCCTTAAAAGAGATGGTAATTTCGGAGTATTTAAATACACCAAAGATCACCACCTCCCAAGAGCACTAGAGCAAGTGAGGGGTCATTTATACGTTTATTTCATCAAGTCCCTGTTAATATGGGAAGACACAGTGTCTATGCTTAAGGCACAACTCTCCTAAACACGAGAGTGAAGTATAAAACTTTAGAACACTTTCCCACCAGGAGACTCGAACCCTAGCCAGCACAGAAGCCTTCCAGCAACTGGCATAACAGGTACGCCTTAACCCGCTCCACCACCTGCTCAGACCCTTAAAAGAGATGGTAATTTCAGAGTATTTAAATACACCAAAGATCACCACCTCCCAAGAGCACTAGAGCAAGTGAGGGGTCATTTATACGTTTATTTCATCAAGTCCCTGTTAATATGGGAAGACACAGTGTCTATGCTTAAGGCACAACTCTCCTAAACACGAGAGTGAAGTATACAACTTTAGAACACTTTCCCACCAGGAGACTCGAACCCTAGCCAGCACAGAAGCCTTCCAGCAACTGGCATAACAGGTACGCCTTAACCCGCTCCACCACCTGCTCAGACCCTTAAAAGAGATGGTAATTTCGGAGTATTTAAATACACCAAAGATCACCACCTCCCAAGAGCACTAGAGCAAGTGAGGGGTCATTTATACGTTTATTTCATCAAGTCCCAGTTAATATGGGAAGACACAGTGTCTATGCTTAAGGCACAACTCTCCTAAACACGAGAGTGAAGTACACAACTTTAGAACACTTTCCTACCAGGAGACTCGAACCCTAGCCAGCACAGAAGCCTTCCAGCAACTGGCATAACAGGTATGCCTTAACCCGCTCCACCACGTGCTCAGACCCTTAAAAGAGATGGTAATTTCAGAGTATTTAAATACACCAAAGATCACCACCTCCCAAGAGCACTAGAGCAAGTGAGGGGTCATTTATACGTTTATTTCATCAAGTCCCTGTTAATATGGGAAGACACAGTGTCTATGCTTAAGGCACAACTCTCCTAAACACGAGAGTGAAGTATACAACTTTAGAACACTTTCCCACCAGGAGACTCGAACCCTAGCCAGCACAGAAGCCTTCCAGCAACTGGCATAACAGGTACGCCTTAACCCGCTCCACCACCTGCTCAGACCCTTAAAAGAGATGGTAATTTCGGAGTATTTAAATACACCAAAGATCACCACCTCCCAAGAGCACTAGAGCAAGTGAGGGGTCATTTATACGTTTATTTCATCAAGTCCCTGTTAATATGGGAAGACACAGTGTCTATGCTTAAGGCACAACTCTCCTAAACACGAGAGTGAAGTATACAACTTTAGAACACTTTCCCACCAGGAGACTCGAACCCTAGCCAGCACAGAAGCCTTCCAGCAACTGGCATAACAGGTACGCCTTAACCCGCTCCACCACCTGCTCAGACCCTTAAAAGAGATGGTAATTTCGGAGTATTTAAATACACCAAAGATCACCACCTCCCAAGAGCACTAGAGCAAGTGAGGGGTCATTTATTCGGTTATTTCATCAAGTCCCTGTTAATATGGGAAGACACAGTGTCTATGCTTAAGGCACAACTCTCTTAAACACGAGAGTGAAGTATACAACTTTAGAACACTTTCCCACCAGGAGACTCGAACCCTAGCCAGCACAGAAGCCTTCCAGCAACTGGCATAATAGGTACGCCTTAACCCGCTCCACCACCTGCTCAGACCCTTAAAAGAGATGGTAATTTCAGAGTATTTAAATACACCAAAGATCACCACCTCCCAAGAGCACTAGAGCAAGTGAGGGGTCATTTATACGTTTATTTCATCAAGTCCCAGTTAATATGGGAAGACACAGTGTCTATGCTTAAGGCACAACTCTCCTAAACACGAGAGTGAAGTACACAACTTTAGAACACTTTAATACCAGGAGACTCGAACCCTAGTCAGCACAGAAGCCTTCCAGCAACTGGCATAACAGGTACGCCTTAACCCGCTCCGCCACCTGCTCAGACCCTTAAAAGAGATGGTAATTTCGGAGTATTTAAATACACCAAAGATCACCACCTCCCAAGAGCACTAGAGCAAGTGAGGGGTCATTTATACGTTTATTTCATCAAGTCCCTGTTAATATGGGAAGACACAGTGTCTATGCTTAAGGCACAACTCTCCTAAACACGAGAGTGAAGTATAAAACTTTAGAACACTTTCCCACCAGGAGACTCGAACCCTAGCCAGCACAGAAGCCTTCCAGCAACTGGCATAACAAGTACGCCTTAACCCGCTCCACCACCTGCTCAGACCCTTAAAAGAGATGGTAATTTCGGAGTATTTAAATACACCAAAGATCACCACCTCCCAAGAGCACTAGAGCAAGTGAGGGGTCATTTATACGTTTATTTCATCAAGTCCCTGTTAATATGGGAAGACACAGTGTCTATGCTTAAGGCACAACTCTCCTAAACATGAGAGTGAAGTATACAACTTTAGAACACTTTCCCACCAGGAGACTCGAACCCTAGCCAGCACAGAAGCCTTCCAGCAACTGGCATAACAGGTACGCCTTAACCCGCTCCACCACCTGCTCAGACCCTTAAAAGAGATGGTAATTTCGGAGTATTTAAATACACCAAAGATCACCACCTCCCAAGAGCACTAGAGCAAGTGAGGGGTCATTTATACGTTTATTTCATCAAGTCCCTGTTAATATGGGAAGACACTGTCTATGCTTAAGGCACAACTCTCCTAAACACGAGAGTGAAGTATACAACTTTAGAACACTTTCCCACCAGGAGACTCGAACCATAGCCAGCACAGAAGCCTTCCAGCAACTGGCATAACAGGTACGCCTTAACCCGCTCCACCACCTGCTCAGACCCTTAAAAGAGATGGTAATTTCGGAGTATTTAAATACACCAAAGATCACCTCCCATGAGCACTAGAGCAAGTGAGGGGTCATTTATACGTTTATTTCATCAAGTCCCTGTTAATATGGGAAGACACAGTGTCTATGCTTAAGGCACAACTCTCCTAAACACGAGAGTGAAGTATACAACTTTAGAACACTTTCCCACCAGGAGACTCGAACCCTAGCCAGCACAGAAGCCTTCCAGCAACTGGCATAACAGGTACGCCTTAACCCGCTCCACCACCTGCTCAGACCCTTAAAAGAGATGGTAATTTCGGAGTATTTAAATACACCAAAGATCACCACCTCCCAAGAACACTAGAGCAAGTGAGGGGTCATTTATACGTTTATTTCATCAAGTCCCAGTTAATATGGGAAGACACAGTGTCTATGCTTAAGGCACAACTCTCCTAAACACGAGAGTGAAGTACACAACTTTAGAACACTTTCCTACCAGGAGACTCGAACCCTAGCCAGCACAGAAGCCTTCCAGCAACTGGCATAACAGGTACGCCTTAACCCGCTCCACCACGTGTTCAGACCTTTAAAAGAGATGGTAATTTCAGAGTATTTAAATACACCAAAGATCACCACCTCCCAAGAGCACTAGAGCAAGTGAGGGGTCATTTATACGTTTATTTCATCAAGTCCCTGTTAATATGGGAAGACACAGTGTCTATGCTTAAGGCACAACTCTCCTAAACACGAGAGTGAAGTATACAACTTTAGAACACTTTCCCACCAGGAGACTCGAACCCTAGCCAGCACAGAAGCCTTCCAGCAACTGGCATAACAGGTACGCCTTAACCCGCTCCACCACCTGCTCAGACCCTTAAAAGAGATGGTAATTTCGGAGTATTTAAATACACCAAAGATCACCACCTCCCAAGAGCACTAGAGCAAGTGAGGGGTCATTTATACGTTTATTTCATCAAGTCCCAGTTAATATGGGAAGACACAGTGTCTATGCTTAAGGCACAACTCTCCTAAACACGAGAGTGAAGTACACAACTTTAGAACACTTTCCTACCAGGAGACTCGAACCCTAGCCAGCACAGAAGCCTTCCAGCAACTGGCATAACAGGTACGCCTTAACCCGCTCCACCACGTGCTCAGACCCTTAAAAGAGATGGTAATTTCAGAGTATTTAAATACACCAAAGATCACCACCTCCCAAGAGCACTAGAGCAAGTGAGGGGTCATTTATACGTTTATTTCATCAAGTCCCAGTTAATATGGGAAGACACAGTGTCTATGCTTAAGGCACAACTCTCCTAAACACGAGAGTGAAGTACACAACTTTAGAACACTTTAATACCAGGAGACTCGAACCCTAGCCAGCACAGAAGCCTTCCAGCAACTGGCATAACAGGTACGCCTTAACCCGCTCCGCCACTTCTCAGACCCTTAAAAGAGATGGTAATTTCGGAGTATTTAAATACACCAAAGATCACCACCTCCCAAGAGCACTAGAGCAAGTGAGGGGTCATTTATACGTTTATTTCATCAAGTCCCTGTTAATATGGGAAGACACAGTGTCTATGCTTAAGACACAACTCTCCTAAACACGAGAGTGAAGTATAAAACTTTAGAACACTTTCCCACCAGGAGACTCGAACCCTAGCCAGCACAGAAGCCTTCCAGCAACTGGCATAACAGGTACGCCTTAACCCGCTCCACCACCTGCTCAGACCCTTAAAAGAGATGGTAATTTCGGAGTATTTAAATACACCAAAGATCACCACCTCCCAAGAACACTAGAGCAAGTGAGGGGTCATTTATACGTTTATTTCATCAAGTCCCAGTTAATATGGGAAGACACAGTGTCTATGCTTAAGGTACAACTCTCCTAAACACGAGAGTGAAGTACACAACTTTAGAACACTTTCCTACCAGGAGACTCAAACCCTAGCCAGCACAGAAGCCTTCCAGCAACTGGCATAACAGGTACGCCTTAACCCGCTCCACCACGTGCTCAGACCCTTAAAAGAGATGGTAATTTCAGAGTATTTAAATACACCAAAGATCACCACCTCCCAAGAGCACTAGAGCAAGTGAGGGGTCATTTATACGTTTATTTCATCAAGTCCCTGTTAATATGGGAAGACACAGTGTCTATGCTTAAGGCACAACTCTCCTAAACACGAGAGTGAAGTATACAACTTTAGAACACTTTCCCACCAGGAGACTCGAACCCTAGCCAGCACAGAAGCCTTCCAGCAACTGGCATAACAGGTACGCCTTAACCCGCTCCACCACCTGCTCAGACCCTTAAAAGAGATGGTAATTTCGGAGTATTTAAATACACCAAAGATCACCACCTCCCAAGAGCACTAGAGCAAGTGAGGGGTCATTTATACGTTTATTTCATCAAGTCCCTGTTAATATGGGAAGACACAGTGTCTATGCTTAAGGCACAACTCTCCTAAACACGAGAGTGAAGTATACAACTTTAGAACACTTTCCCACCAGGAGACTCGAACCCTAGCCAGCACAGAAGCCTTCCAGCAACTGGCATAACAGGTACGCCTTAACCCGCTCCACCACCTGCTCAGACCCTTAAAAGAGATGGTAATTTCGGAGTATTTAAATACACCAAAGATCACCACCTCCCAAGAGCACTAGAGCAAGTGAGGGGTCATTTATACGTTTATTTCATCAAGTCCCTGTTAATATGGGAAGACACAGTGTCTATGCTTAAGGCACAACTCTCCTAAACACGAGAGTGAAGTATACAACTTTAGAACACTTTCCCACCAGGAGACTCGAACCCTAGCCAGCACAGAAGCCTTCCAGCAACTGGCATAACAGGTACGCCTTAACCCGCTCCACCACCTGCTCAGACCCTTAAAAGAGATGGTAATTTCGGAGTATTTAAATACACCAAAGATCACCTCCCAT
This sequence comes from Procambarus clarkii, assembly GCF_040958095.1. Taxonomy (NCBI): domain Eukaryota; kingdom Metazoa; phylum Arthropoda; class Malacostraca; order Decapoda; family Cambaridae; genus Procambarus; species Procambarus clarkii. Next base: position 8,207,702 of record NC_091229.1, read on the forward strand.
GAGCACTAAAGCAAGTTATACGTTTATTTCATGAAGTCCCTGTTAATATGGGAAGACACAGTGTCTATGCTTAAGGCACAACTCTCCTAAACACGAGAGTGAAGTATACAACTTTAGAACACTTTCCCACCAGGAGACTCGAACCCTAGCCAGCACAGAAGCCTTCCAGCAACTGGCATAACAGGTACGCCTTAACCCGCTCCACCACCTGCTCAGACCCTTAAAAGAGATGGTAATTTCGGAGTTTTTAAATACACCAAAGATCACCACCTCCCAAGAGCACTAGAGCAAGTGAGGGGTCATTTATACGTTTATTTCATCAAGTCCCTGTTAATATGGGAAGACACAGTGTCTATGCTTAAGGTACAACTCTCCTAAACACGAGAGTGAAGTATACAACTTTAGAACACTTTCCCACCAGGAGACTCGAACCCTAGCCAGCACAGAAGCCTTCCAGCAACTGGCATAACAGGTACGCCTTAACCCGCTCCACCACCTGCTCAGACCCTTAAAAGAGATGGTAATTTCGGAGTATTTAAATACACCAAAGATCACCACCTCCCAAGAGCACTAGAGCAAGTGAGGGGTCATTTATACGTTTATTTCATCAAGTCCCTGTTAATATGGGAAGACACAGTGTCTATGCTTAAGGCACAACTCTCCTAAACACGAGAGTGAAGTATACAACTTTAGAACACTTTCCCACCAGGAGACTCGAACCCTAGCCAGCACAGAAGCCTTCCAGCAACTGGCATAACAGGTACGCCTTAACCCGCTCCACCACCTGCTCAGACCCTTAAAAGAGATGGTAATTTCGGAGTATTTAAATACACCAAAGATCACCACCTCCCAAGAGCACTAGAGCAAGTGAGGGGTCATTTATACGTTTATTTCATCAAGTCCCTGTTAATATGGGAAGACACAGTGTCTATGCTTAAGGCACAACTCTCCTAAACACGAGAGTGAAGTATACAACTTTAGAACACTTTCCCACCAGGAGACTCGAACCCTAGCCAGCACAGAAGCCTTCCAGCAACTGGCATAACAGGTACGCCTTAACCCGCTCCACCACCTGCTCAGACCCTTAAAAGAGATGGTAATTTCGGAGTATTTAAATACACCAAAGATCACCACCT